>NC_136591.1:38182677-38205177 GCF_910589615.1 Taurulus bubalis | reverse complement strand
AGGCCCGAGTCGTCGGTCCGGACTCTGGACAGCTGCAGCCGGACGCGTCCCGTCCTGAGAGCGTCTTGGTCACACTGCACCCGTCCTGCAAACTGCTCGTGCAGAGACTCGTCAACGCTGCGGTCCCGATGAAAGAAAACCTTCAGCTCCGGCACCGACACGCAGTGGATCTTCAGCGAGGAGACGGAGATGTCGGCTCTGGACGAGAAGCTCCACTCCACCGTGATGTTGCCGCCCTCCTCTGCCCGACACCTCAGAGCCACGTGGTGAGGCTCAGACGTCCCTGAGAGGAGGGAAGAGGTGAACCATGCTCTTGTTATACTTCTGTAGTAAGACATGAGTCACTTCATGCAGGGCCACAAAACATACCACACCTCTGAGTCATTGGAAATGGTTGCTATGGTGAAGCAAAAGAGGCCGACGAGAAAGTTAAAGGTTGTGCAGGTCTTTGATCACAAACAAATCATATAAGCAGATTAAATCACAAAGTGTACATTGTTGCACCTTTTTCTTGTTCTACAATGTTTTTGTGTTCAAATCCTGAATTATAAATATATGTATATATATGAATAAATATAAATAAATGCAAAGTACAGATGAGGGGAATAATGTATGTACAAGTATACAAAGAGACACGAAATAGAATACTAATGAAAATACGAAATGACGACAAAAAGATTTAAAAAAGACTATGAAGAGACACAAGATGACTACAGAATAACACAACTACACCACACAAAAAGCAACAAAAAGAGTTCAGGAAGCTGAGGCTGTAAGTCAACTGGAAACCAGGAGGATAAACGCTGAGAGTCTGGTAGAGATCTGGCAGAGAGAGAGTCAGACTGGAGACTAAATACTGAAGGAGGAGCAGCAGGTGAGACTGATAGAGCTGACGAGGTGGGCGTGGCCAACAGGTGAGAGCGAATGAGCTGACGAGGTGTGACTGACAGAAGCGCTGAATAAGCTGAAGAGTCGTAGAGCAAAGCTTTCCAGCAGAGACAACAGACTCATGTGAACTTGTGTGTGTGTGGAGCATGAAGTGAGGATGTAAACTCACCACACACACATGAGGTCAGTGTGATGAGCAGCAGGATGCAGCAGATCATCTTCTGAGAGGAGACACTAGTGATCACAACTTCATCTTTCTGCAGCGTTCACTCACTTTTATTAGTATTATTTTACCTTTGAACGCTTTTACATTACTACTGTTTTACATCTGTTTACGTCTCTTCATGACTTCTCATTACGCATTCATAAGACTACACTATTTACATTCAGTTCATTCATTATGTCCTATGTACACCTGTATAGCACACACACACACACACACACACACACACACACACACACACGCGCGGATGCGCACACACACATAAATATGTAGCGCATATATATATATATATATATATATATATATATATATATATATATATATATATATATATATATATACACGCACACACATATACAGTATAATTACAGATATATTACAAACATATATACATACTTGTATATACACACACACACACATAATTATACATACAAAAATATACACACACATATAATTATACATGTATACAAACATACTAAATAAAAAATGCAAAAATTAACTTTGCATTTTTCATTTCTCCCATAACTTTTAATATGTAATGATTACTGCTGGAGATGCGCGTGAGAACTATATCGTCTCATTATCATCTTTAACATCTTAGTCCGCGGCTCAGCGACAGCACCAACCCTTTACATATGAATCTGTTCATGATTCATATGATAATAACAACATTATTCATCATGCATTACCTCGTAGACGTCTTCAGTCGTAAAGAAATAAAGAGACAAAGTTCTCCAGTTTGTGTGAATTCTTCTGAGGACGAGCAGCGAGGAGTCGAAGATGAATGAACCTGTGGAGTCACAGAGCTTCACTATTTATACGTTTCTTCATATAGAGGCGTGTTCTACCTCGTCACGCCACACGACGGGGATATAGACACACATAAATAGTGACGCTGAAGGAGTGATCTGTAATATCCAGAAATGCCCTCCGGTTCAATGTGTCTCATGTTGGATGTTCGTTGTTCGACAGAAGAGACTCAACAAGGTAAAGTCTGAGACTCTGGGCTCTTGTCGAGAAAATGACCATAACGTTTATTTTTCTGAAGTCAACCCACATGAATACCAAAGATATGGAATACATAAAGTGTGTACTGACTGTGTAGTTAAGGTTGATGATACAGGTCAAAACAGGAAGTGGACAAGATTTGTTAAAGCAAAAAAAAAAGAAGCGTAGGGGTTAAAAGTTATCAAATTATCGGTCCGTTTTTTAACAATAGTGATTTATAGATAATCTATGGTCCATGTTAGTGACGTCACTACAGTAAACATGTAGAAGGGTTGTGTCGAGCCACCGTTTCATGATCCATAAACACTTTAGTATTCAGTGTTGACACAAAGAAACAATAGAATAATATTTATACGGAGACATCTGCACAATGTGCTGCATTTCCTTGTTGCGAACTTTTTAAAACTCTGACTTCCTGTTTCTCAGAGAGGAGACGTGACGACATCATGATCTTAATAAACTACAGTAATATCGAGGAAGAATCGTTAAAACAAATAAAACACGTTTTATTCTGAAAGGTTTCTTTCCGCTTTCAGATGCTGCAAATGAGTTTCTGATGTTTCGTGAATTATTTTGAAGAGACGATCTTTCCATCGACATCTTAAAGGACGCCATTTCTTTACTAAAGTTTTATTTTACTTATTTATTAATCCGCAATAAGTTTTGAGTAACAATCAGTGAGGTGATTTTAATATTTCTCTTCTCTTCCTCAGGTGAAAGTGAAGTGAAGCCACCTGGTGACTGAAATAAATAAAGTACTACAAGCCCAGAATACTTTAAATGTTCAGTATTTACTGAGAAAAAATAACTAGATGTTTAGATATTGTGATCTAAACATCTAGTTTGTATCTTCTCTATTTTAGTACATTTATGCAACTAGTATACATTTAAGATGCTTTATACTTCAATTCCAGGTAAATATTGTAGGTAATATACAATACAGGTGGAAATGAGAAAGAGAAAGTATGGCTGGACCAATTGGAAGTGAGGGGGCGTGGCCACTGGGTTTGTAAAGAACAAAGAATCATATCGTGGTTTAGAAAGCACGTGCAGAGATATCATGGTCTAAAGCATCTTTCCCTCGACTTGTCTCCTTTAGGACACATCACACATGAGGAAGCCTCTTCGTTTCCTCTACATCCTAAAGGACGCCATTTCTTTACTAAAGTTTTATTTTACTTATTTATTAATCCGCAATAAGTTTTGAGTAACAATCAGTGAGGTCATTTTAATATTTCTCTTCCTCAGATGAAAGTGAAGTGAAGCCACCTGGTGACTGAAATGAATAAAGTACTGCAATATAGTGTAGTACTTAAAAGGTACTTTTATTTTACTTGAGTACTTCCATTGAAGATGCTTTACACTTCTCCTCCAGGTACATGTTGTACTTTTACTGTACTACACCTCAGAGGTACACATTGTACTTTTTACTGTACTACACCTCAGAGGTAAATATTGTACTTTTTACTGTACTACACCTCAGAGGTACATATTGTACTTTTTACTGCATTTGTCTAAGTTTTCCTTCATGTGTTGAAAATGTTTTCCTACTTCTTCAGATAAATAAAGTATTTAAAACGCCTTGTGGATCTGATGTAAAATTCTGTTAAAAAGATGAATTTAATTTATTTCATATTTCACCAGGTGGCGATGAGAAAGAGAAAGTATGGCTGGACCAATTGGAAGTGAGGGGGCGTGGCCACTGGGTTTGTAAAGAACAAAGAATCATTTTGTGGTTTAGAAAGCACGTGCAGAGATATCATGGTCTAAAGCACGACGCAGGATCTCAAATTACAACCAGAGGATCATATGCATAATTTAATGAAAAATTAAAACTGAGTCTTTTTCTCTGAAGTTCTTCTCTCGCTCCACACTGACACGAGGACTCTCAGGAGTTTAACTGGTGAGACTTCAGAGCTTTAGACTTCTGAGCAAAGGTGAGTTATGAATGACTTCATGTTGGTGTATTATGTTAATATTACTGTGCATGTTTATTATGTGAGGATTCCTGTATTAGACAAGATGTTTACGGGTAATAACGTGGACAGTTTGTTCAGTAAAGAGACAATTCAACAGTTAAAAGATTAGATTCATTTAAGACTAATCAGACTATAACCTGATCCATTAAAAACAGCTGTTTTATTTAGTACATTTGTTTTCAACAATAACATGAGTTTATGTGTTCACTGTGGTATTAGTTATGAATATTGCGCCATAGTGAGCAGTTAGTGAGCAGAGCCGTTAAACCCGTTTCAATGTAACTTGCATACGTTTCCTGCACATGCGCAGAACGGATCGAACGTTGACGATGTCCCTCGTGTCGCGTCTTTTGCGACACTTGTTGACTGTTTCCTGTAGTGTTGAAAATCTGCAGCTGACTTAAAACACATGACTGCAGTTTCTACTTATTTAATCTGACTGAATGAAACGTCTTCAGGTGAACAAGTTGCCACAGCTGTGGTTGTAGTTCACGTTGTTGTTCATCAGCATCAAGGCTTTGTGTCATCAGTTGTGTTAATAAGCAGAATGATGAACACTATCAGGAGGATTGTGAGGGCTGGAGACTGAAGATGTGAACCTCCAACACCTTCATGTGATGTGTTTGTGACTCTTGTCCTCTGTCTCCTCTCACAGGGACAAGATGACCTGCAGGATCCTGCTGCTCTTCCTCCTCTTCATCCTCACCTCCTGTGTCTGTGGTGAGTTTACTTGTGTATTTGTAAAGCCCTCCAGCTCTGAAGCATCACTGAACCCTCCACAGAGACCTGTAGATGAGTTTAAAGGCTGCATGTTAAAGCTGTCAGCTGGTCTGCTCCTCCCTCTCCCTCTCTGTCTCCTCAACAGGATCCTTTGTAGTGAATGTGACACAGAGCTCCTATCAGGCAGAGGAGAACCACAGCATCACACTGGAATGGAGGTTCACCACCAACACTGGCAGCTCCCCCAACCCCCTGAATGTCTTCTGTGAGCTGTTAACTCGTATCAAGCCCTTCGTCCTGCTTCATGTGCATGAAGGAGTCGAGGTCCCAGAGTCTCAGGATGAACTCTTTGCAGGACGAGTCCAGTGGGACAAAGACGTCCTCAGAGAAGGACGAGTCAGACTTCATGTGTCCAGACTCAGGACCGCTGACTCGGGTCTTTACCTGTGTGACGTGCTCACCAGTTATGGGACGAACTCTGGGGAATGTCGGCTCAATGTCTCTGGTAGGTTGATCCAGTAGAACTCGTTCAATCCAGCAGCTTTATTTATTTTTCTTTCCAGTGAAAGCTGTTTCTCTTCACTGAAAGAAACAGATGTGTTTGGTCTCTTTGCAGCAGCGAGGGATCGACCAGAACCTGAGACGACAAGCGGAACAAGTCTAAGAAGTGATTCTTCAACGACAGAAAGTCGACCACAGCCAGAGAGTCGGGGACGGATCGGCCTCTACTGTGGACTGGGACTGACGGCTGGACTGGGACTGACGGCTTCTCTTTATTTGCTAACTGATTCCTGCAAAACCAAACGTAGTCTGGCTCCTGTGGATTTGGCGCAATTATGATTTAACAATATGATTTTCACAACATCACTATGATCATACAATGTTATTTAATAACCCCAAAGGTCAATTAGGTCAACATTTAAGTCACTAAGCGATGGCAAAATGATGCTCGTTATAACTAATACTTAGTTGTTCCGTCATTTAGAAAATAAATCCCTCTAAACATCCAGAATGCAAAGACACAAGAGGATTTATTGTCACGAATACGAAGCGGATGCAAAGTTTCAAATGTTGTTTTTGTCGCTGATGTTGTCGGTGCTTGTAAAGTATAAAACCTATCCATGTTGACGTGTTCAGGTCCACCCTGTTGCCACTAGGGGGCAGCAGTGCTCTGCTACTTTTTTACAGTATTTTTTACAAAATAAAAATGTGAAAAAGGCCACGGCTTGTGTGTTTTCATTAAGGTTGGTTTTCAGCAATCAGTTAATAGAAAATAAATAATGCAAAGGACAAATTGTTTTGTTTTGTTTTCAGCTTGAATGTAAAATATTTCTAATAGTGAATTTTAAATTAAATGTGAATGTGCTGTAACATACTCGTCACATGAACACCCTTCTTTTAGTTTTACATCTTTCTTTTACAGACTTTATTCATATGTGATTTTGTGTTTTAGTACAACCAATGAAAAAATGGAAAAAGCAATGTTTTTGAGTATTTTTATTTCAAAAAGACGTATTGGAAAACTGTAATAATTTATTTATTAAACTTCAAGGTGCACACAATCTTAAACATTGCTCAATACAAATCAGGTCCATAATCTGAAATGAATAAATAGAAACACTGACAACGCATTAAATAAACATAGTTTGCAGCGTCTTTGCCCATTTCTAATGTTGAAATGTTCCTCACAAGATATCTTCAGAGCAAATGTGTTGGTCCAAGGCTTGACCTCGATATATAAGGGACTTTGTCGTTGATATTAGTTTTCAAATAAATATCAAAGCCCATGGAATGTTCCCTCATGTTGGAATATTCCGGAACAGTTCACTGTGATGTTTAGTGTGTTGAATGAATTGTGTGTATATGCATTTGTATAGATGGAGGTTATCCACTGAAATGATTCATACAATACATAACACACACAGTGCTGCTGACTTTCCTTCTAATGTCATTCGGTTGTTTTTATTAACCATTCATATTGATCTAAAGTCAAAGATTTTAAAGAATACATACACAATGATTGTATTGTAATAATTGTGTATTATTATTATTATTATTATATGTAATGCCCTCTGAGGCTAATTTGTGGGTTGTCATGCAATTTTGGAGCAGATCCATCAGTCTCCATTCTGGACCCGGGAGATGGGAAGCTCTATTTTTATTTACTTTTATTCCTCCTTTTGAAAAACTATAACCACTACACTACTCAACATATTTTAATTTTCTTTCATTATTTTGGTCTTATGATATTTTGGTTATTTGTTATGGGTTTGATGAATTGATGTCCATATTTACATTTTAGTTTAATTGAATAGTCTTAATTGATGTCCAGGTATGTTTTTATGGATAATTAGTCTGCTGCATGTTTTTCTTAAATGCTATAAGTGATGCCTTAATTTGTTGCAATTCACATTGTTTACAGATTAGTGAAATAATTGAAAGCCTGACCAATAGTTTAACTCTCTGATGCTGAAATGTGTTTGAAACTGTGTGAGCTGCACTAGACGTTGTCATTCTGATTCACGCATTAAGTAATAAATTATTCCTTTTTTTTACTTTGATTATTTTACTCTGATTATTATTATTTTACCTTTGAATCAAAGGTAAAATAATACTAATAAAAGTGAGTGAACGCTGCAGAAAGATGAAGTTGTGATCACTAGTGTCTCCTCTCAGAAGATGATCTGCTGCATCCTGCTGCTCATCACACTGACCTCATGTGTGTGTGGTGAGTTTACATCCTCACTTCATGCTCCACACACACACAAGTTCACATGAGTCTCCGTTTACAGCTCAAGGGCTGAAGACAGAAGGCTGCATGGGGTCATGACTGCTGGCGTTGGGAGGAGTTAAGCAACCAATGACTACAGCGCACCTGTTAGCCACGCCCACCTCTGCAGCTCATTCGCTCTCCCCTGTTAGCCACGCCCACCTCTGCTCTCTCTGCTGCACCTCCCTCCATCTGGGTCTGCTCTACTTTCTGTTCCAAGAGTCAGAACTAAACACGGAGAAGCAGCGTTCAGCTTTTCTGCTCCACACATCTGGAACAAGGTCCCTGAAAGCAGCTGAGACCTTCAGGGACCCTCAGCGCCTTTACCTCCAGACTGAAGACTTTTCGGTTTGCAGAACCAACCCTTTACATATAAATCTGTTCATGATTCATATGATAATAACATCATTATTCATTCATGCATTACCTCGTATACATACGTCTTCAGTCGCGTAAAGAGACAAAGTGTTGATACAAAGAAACAATATAATAATCATTCATACGGAGCACCATTTGGAAATGTGCATTTCCATGTTGCGTAAATACTTTGACTTCCTGTTTCTCAGAGAGGAGACGTGACGACATCATGATCTTAATAAACTACAGTAATATCGAGGAAGAATCGTTAAAACAAATAAAACACGTTTTATTCTGAAAGGTTTCTTTCCGCTTTCAGATGCTGCAAATGAGTTTCTGATGTTTCGTGAATTATTTTGAAGAGACGATCTTTCCATCGACATCCTAAAGGACGCCATTTCTTTACTAAAGTTTTATTTTACTTATTTATTAATCCGCAATAAGTTTTGAGTAACAATCAGTGAGGTCATTTTAATACTTCTCTTCTCTTCTTCAGGTGAAAGTGAAGTGAAGCCACCTGGTGACTGAAATAAATAAAGTACTACAAGCCCAGAATACTTTAAACATGTTCAGTATTTACTGAGAAAAACTAACTAGATGTTTAGATATTGTGATCTAAACATCTAGTTTGTATCTTCTCTATTTTAGTACATTTATGCAACTAGTATACATTTAAGATGCTTTATACTTCAATTCCAGGTAAATATTGTAGGTAATATACAATACAGGTGGAGATGAGAAAGAGAAAGTATGGCTGGACCAATTGGAAGTGAGGGGGGCGTGGCCACTGGGTTTGTAAAGAACAAAGAATCATATCGTGGTTTAGAAAGCACGTGCAGAGATATCATGGTCTAAAGCATCTTTCCCTCGACTTGTCTCCTTTAGGACACATCACACATGAGGAAGCCTCTTCGTTTCCTCTACATCCTAAAGGACGCCATTTCTTTACTAAAGTTTTATTTTACTTATTTATTAATCCGCAATAAGTTTTGAGTAACAATCAGTGAGGTCATTTTAATATTTCTCTTCCTCAGATGAAAGTGAAATGAAGCCACCTGGTGACTGAAATAAATAAAGTACTGCAATATAGTGTAGTACTTAAAAGGTACTTTTATTTTACTTGAGTACTTCCATTGAAGATGCTTTACACTTCTCCTCCAGGTACATGTTGTACTTTTACTGTACTACACCTCAGAGGTACACATTGTACTTTTTACTGTACTACACCTCAGAGGTACACATTGTACTTTTTACTGTACTACACCTCAGAGGTACATGTTGTACTTTTTACTGTACTACATCTCAGAGGTACATATTGTACTTTTTACTGTACTACACCTCAGAGGTGCATGTTGTACTTTCACTACATTTGTCTGACAGCTTCAGTTCCTTTTCAGGTGACAGTGTTTCGTCCCCTTTCAGGTAAAAGTATCTCCAGATGTGTTGATGTTGAATGTTTGAGATGAACTGAAGGAGGAAGTTTTCCTTCATGTGTAGAAAATGTTTTCCTACTTCTTCAGATAAATAAAGTCTTTAAAACGCATCACCACAAAGCTGTTTTTCTTCTTAGAGATACGAGGTTCTCACAGGACAGCGACGCTACAAAAACACCATAATCTTATAGAATATGACGATTAATGCAGATTAGACTCTAGCAATAGGATGTGAAGGAGTTATGATGCAACACACATTCATGCAGCAGTCATATTTATCCAGGAGCATCAGATATAATAAAGTTATTGCCAGCAGAAGGTTAGTTTTGTGATCGTCCATCATTGCAGACAGGATGCAAGAGCACATGAGGTGGTCAGCTAGTCTCCATGAGTCAGAACCCTTTACATCCCACAAGAAGGACATGAAACAAGCTCCACTACAACCTTCAACCCCAACATCACGACAGTACGCTCCAGTTTAAACTAAACATTAAAAAAACAGAACAGTAACACTTTTATTTTCATAATTTGTTGTCATTATGAACAAAAGCATCACTTCTTGTTTGTCATCACACATCAGCACAGAGAAATCTGAAGGAACTTTAATGTTTATGTTAATAGACAAAAGTCTCATAACAACTTCTCATTAATAGATTTATTTAACTTTATCAGACTTTTTGTATTGCCATACGCACATATGTTACTCCATACAATGGAAAACTTACTTTGCTAGGTCCTCCTTCCACACAGAATTATATGAGGGGCCGTTTAGGCCATAACTATTGAGACACACACTCACTACTGAAACACTTACGCATACATATATACTTCTGTGTCATATACACATACATATGAAATGCTTACATGCATACAAGTGAAACATGTATACGTATCTATCTGAAACAGTCATGCATGCACATATGAAAATGCAGTATATATATTGTTGAACACTTATACATTCATAACTGAATCCCTTGCATATGATTACAAAGATAAAAAAGTTATCTTACAAGGCAAGGCAAGTTTATTTGTAGAGCACATTTCAACAACAAGGCGATTCAAAGTGCTTCACATAAAACCATTAAAAGCATCAAAACATAATGCAGATTTAAAAACAGTTAAGAAAACATTAAAACAGTCAAAAAGCAAAATAGAAGTAGAAAAAGCAACATAAAAAATAAAAGTTGAATAAAAGTTGCAGTGCAGTTTAAGAAATAAAATGCAGTAGTGAGATGCAGTAGTTGAATCTGGTTCAGTTAAAGGCAGCAGCAAACAGAAACGTCTTCAATGTGGACTTAAAGGAGCTGAGGGTCTATGAGGGTCTCAGCAGACCTGCAGCTTTCAGGGACCTTGTTCCAGATGTGTGGAGCAGAAAAGCTGAACGCTGCTTCTCCATGTTTAGTTCTGACTCTTGGAACAGAAAGTAGACACGTCCCAGACGACCTGAGGGGCCGGGATGGTTCATAAGGTAGCAGCAGATCACAAACATACTTAGGCCCTAAACCATTCAGTGCTTTATAAACCAGCAGCAGGATTTTAAAGTCAACTCTTTGTTGGACAGGGAGCCAGTGCAAAGACCTCAGAACTGGAGTGATGTGATCCACTTTCCTGGTCTTAGTGAGGACTCGAGCTGCAGCGTTCTGAATCAGCTGCAGCTTTCTGACTGACTTTTTACAGAGGCCTGTGAACACACCGTTACAGTAGTCAAGTCTACTGAAGATAAATGACCTGTGAACACACCGTTACAGTGGTCAAGTCTACTGAAGATAAATGACCTGTGAACACACCGTTACAGTAGTCAAGTCTCCTGAAGATAAATGACCTGTGAACACACCGTTACAGTAGTCAAGTCTACTGAAGATAAATGACCTGTGAACACACCGTTACAGTAGTCAAGTCTACTGAAGATAAATGACCTGTGAACACACCGTTACAGTAGTCAAGTCTACTGAAGATAAATGACCTGTGAACACACCGTTACAGTAGTCAAGTCTACTGAAGATAAATGCATGGGCAAGTTTCTCCAGATCCTGTTGAGACATAAGTCCTCTACCCCTTGATATATTCTTCAGGTGATAGTAGGCTGATTGTGTGATTGTCTTGATGTGGCTGTTCAGGTTGAGGTCTGAATCCATAACTACACCTAGATTTCTGGCTTGGTTTGAGGTTTTTAACATTAGTGATTGAAGCTGAGCGCTGACTTTCAATCGTTCGTCTTTGGGACCAAAAACAATTACTTCTGTTTTATCTTGATTTAATTGAAGAAAATTCTGGCACATCCAGTTATTGATTTCTTCAATGCATTTAGCCAACCCTTGTATGGGACTATAGTCCCCTGGTGATATAGTTATGTAGAGTTGTGTGTCAGCTGCATAATTATGATAACACACATTGTTGTTTTTCATAATCTGAGCCAGTGGAAGCATGTAGATGTTGAACAGAAGAGGCCCCAGTATTGAACCTTGGGGAACACCACATGTCATCCTAGTGAGCTCTGATGTGTAATTAGCTACCGACACAAAGTATTGTCGGTCCTTCAAGTAGGATTCAAACCAATTAATCACCAAGTTTAGATACATGTGCAAGTGTTTCACATATATATGTATGCATGTTTTAAATGTGTATGTATACGTTTTTTAGTTATATATATGTATGCTCTTACATGAGGCTGTGCAAGCGTCTCACATGCATGTTTTGAACAGCGACAAAGCGCCAATCTTGGTCCGCTTGGCAGCGTGTAAGAGCGTGACATTTCAGGGTTGTTTCAATCAATCATTTTTTTTGTAATTGAATATGAAGGTGCAACTTCTATATATTTTGTTTATATTATTATTATATTTTATTATATCAGTCTGCAGGCCTTATTCGTAGTTGGCAATCGCGATGACATCGTGGTTTTTTTCAATAGGGTGCTGCGCTGCGTTCAATGCCTACAGCAAGACCCAGGAGATGAGAGATGTTTTAGAGAGCTTGATGACCAAAAAAAAACAACCGTCTCAATCAGGTCCTTCCCTAGAGCGAACCATAGACAACATAGAATTTAGGGTGATGGTGTGGTCATCAAGCTCTCTAAAACATCTCTCTACTCACACTATGACTAACGTCGGCTGGAAATCACCTGGACAGGTGCCTGTAGAAAAAACAGTTATCGGAGCAGAGAGACACGCCCACCTTCACTAACGTCTGCAACTCAGACAAAAGCAACACTAATAATGTAACAACAATCGCTCGGGTGAAAATCACCCGACTTTAGTGTTCTAGGGTTAAGGGCCGTTCTATGAACTGCTGTTTGGCCTTCCGGGTTGCCGTACCGTGCGGTGCTTGTGCCCACAGTGCCTGTCGCTGCCCGACCACCGGGCTTCAGCTTTGTGTTTCATGTCAGTGTCACACTGTTATAATAAAGAAAACTGCTTTTTAGCTTGAGCCATTTTATTGAGTGTGTATTTTGTCATCTCCACTGGTAAGCCGCCCTTTAACCCCACATGTTTGGTCTATACCCACCAACTGATCCATTATCGGTTGCATTCTAAAGAAAAGTGCCTTTGACAGAATTTTAACATCCACTCAAAGTCAAAGATCTCCAGTGTTTCAGGTCCTTCTTGACTCCTTTTTAAAAAGAAGGGAGATGGAACCTGTTCTTAAAGAAATGGGTAGAGCACCTCTACAGAAGCTTTCCTTGAATATTTGCAACAAAGCTGGTCCCAAAAGGTGCTATAAAACTCTTCTGGTAAATCGTCCAAACCTGGAGATCTATTACCCAGCATGCTCTGCATAGCTTTGGTTTACTCACTGATTGTCAAATCTCTTTCGAGAAATTCTTTATCTGTACTGGTTGACTGCTCACATGTTAAGCAGTTACTATGATGGAATGTGAAACAAGTCCAACTACATGGGTGTCTGACAATACTGTGAGTCTCTTCGGTCTACACCCAACCACCCAAATGAGGGAGTTGGCATGGCCTGCTCATCACATGTCAAACGAATCTGAAAGTAACCCGCATATAAATATTAAAACTCTTCAATCCTCCACAGGTTCATTCATCTTCGACTCCTCGCTGCTCGTCCTCAGAAGAATTCACACAAACTGGAGAACTTTGTCTCTTTATTTCTTTACGACTGAAGACGTCTACGAGGTAATGCATGATGAATAATGTAGTTATTATCATATGCATCATGAACAGATTTATATATGAAAGATTGGTGCTGTTGCACCAACTAATTTAGGATAATGAATGTTTTAATTTATGTGATTGTTTGATTAGGAGCAAATAGGTTTATGATTCGACATGGTTATCTTTTGTTTTGTGTTAAGAAATTTGTAGTTGTTAAGAATAAATTACATTTTCGTTTAAACCTGGACCATCGTTATTGCACGCGTCATAAATTAAGCAAAGAGCAACCACGCAGTGACCTTTTTTGATAGGCAACGGGGACACTGCACATACTATGTTGTCCTTTGTGCTGGTATGTTACAGTGTGTTGTTTTATAGTGTGGTAGTAATTTAAACATATAGATGGAGAATTGTTTTGTTTTATCAGTTAAACAATCGTTATTATGAAATGAAAAATACGTTAAAAAAGGTAACAGTCCAGTGTGAGAAATCTATATATAGTTGGGATTATATATTTATTTTGTATTTCTCCTCATAGAGAGACAGTTTTGGTTCTGTTGTTTTCAAACCTACGACACGATCACTGTTTCATAATACTGTACTAGCGTATGAACACAGGTCAGAGCTACGGAGGATTCGCTAATAGAATAAACCTGCTGCACAAGTCTGCCTATTGCTCCATGAGAGGATTGTCACAGAGGTAACACCCTCCACTTGATCTTGACAAATTCTTGCAGCCGAAAAATTCACCTCAAAAGCACGACGCAGTTTCTCAAACCAAGAACAGAGAAACTACAACAAGAGGAGCATGTGGATAATTTAATGAAAGATGAATATTGTGTCTTTTTCTCTGAAGTTCTTCTCTCGCTCCACACTGACATGAGGACTCTCAGGAGTTTAACTGGTGAGACTTCAGAGCTTTAGACTTCTGAGCAAAGGTGAGTTATGAATGACTTCATGTTGGTGTATTATGTTCATATTACTGTGCATGTTTATTATGTGAGGATTACTGTATTAGACAAGATGTTTACGGGTAATAACGTGGACAGTTTGTTCAGTAAAGAGACAATTCAACAGTTAAAAGATTAGATGAATGTATGACTATATATCAGACTATAACCTGGTCCATTAAAAACAGCTGTTTTATTTAGTAAAGCGCACTTTTTAACAATAACATGAGTTTGTGTGTTCCCTGGTTTTAGTTATGAATGTTGCTAAATATATGTTCATATTGTTCTTGATTTATGAGAAAAAGAAGCTTTAAGTGTGAGAGGAAACATGTGAGTCCTGTTTGAGGCATAATGAGTTTAAGCCATGGCGCCATCTTCTGACACAAAGGGGTTATTGCAGCATAAATTATGAACCTCTTCAGTTAACAACTGAGTTTGATGTGATGTGTTTGTGACTCTTGTCCTCTGTCTCCTCTCACAGGGACAAGATGACCTGCAGGATCCTGCTGCTCTTCCTCCTCTTCATCCTCACCTCCTGTGTCTGTGGTGAGTTTACTTGTGTATTTGTAAAGCCCTCCAGCTCTGAAGCATCACTGAACCCTCCACAGAGACCTGTAGATGAGTTTAAAGGCTGCATGTTAAAGCTGTCAGCTGGTCTGCTCCTCCCTCTCCCTCTCTGTCTCCTCAACAGGATCCTTTGTAGTGAATGTGACACAGAGCTCCTATCAGGCAGAGGAGAACCACAGCATCACACTGGAATGGAGGTTCACCACCAACACTGGCAGCTCCCCCAACCCCCTGGATGTCCTCTGTCAGCTGTTAACTCGTATCAAGCCCTTCGTCCTGCTTCATGTGCATGAAGGAGTCGAGGTCCCAGAGTCTCAGGATGAACTCTTTGCAGGACGAGTCCAGTGGGACAAAGACGTCCTCAGAGAAGGACGAGTCAGACTTCATGTGTCCAGACTCAGGACCGCTGACTCGGGTCTTTATCATTGTAAAGTGCTCACCAGTTATGGGACGAACTCTGGGGAATGTCGGCTCAATGTCTCTGGTAGGTTGATCCAGTAGAACTTGTTCAATCCAGCAGCTTCATTTATTTTTCTTTCCAGTGAAAGTTGTTTCTCTTCACTGAAAGAAACAGATGTGTTTGGTCTCTTTGCAGCAGCGAGGGATCGACCAGAACCTGAGACGACATCTTCAGCGACAGAAAGTCCACAGCCAGAGAGTCGGGGACGGATCGTCCTCTACTGTTTACTGGGACTGACGGCTGCAGCTCTTCTGGCTCTTTACTATTTATACTGAGAAGAAAATATACTGTTAAGAGAAGAAACCTCATTGCAGCCGTATGGGTGTAGAATTTCAGAAATAACCCATCAGGACCAACAGGTCTCTGTCTGGAGGATCCTATTGAACAAGTCATCACAGAACTGATCCAAGACCATAAAACAAGAGACTCTTCAACATCTGGTTTAAGTGTTAGGAAATGTATATTTTAATGTTTTAAATGAAGTTCATTTTATTGTGGGTTTGATTTTAAATATCTTTATTACAGAAAGAACACTTAAATTCTCAACTGTGCAATATGAAAACATTTATTCCGTCTTTATATATAATAGTGTTATTGTGTATTCTTCTCTGTTTATGTATATTTTTAGGTTTATTGTTTTACTATGTCTCTTGAGGGTTATTTGTGTTTTCACAAGGACTGAACTCATGCATACACTACAGACATATTACACATAAAACCAGCTACCGATACTGATCGCATTACCGATTGTAGTCAAAGTACGACTTTTTTTTTAGGTTTGAGGTCACGGTGGGAGGCAAACGAGTTGAATTGACTTTTATATTGAAGAAATTGTTTGTACGGTGAAGTTAAGGTGTTCTCTGTTCCCTTACACACCTCTCTTGTTTTGTTTTATTCTAATTGATATATGTGTTCTTTATGTTTAAATTGAAGGGGATATAACGTGCCCTCCACTGTTTTGGTCAAGACAAATAGATGAGTGTCGGAGTTCTTCTGAAGGTCACCGATCTCTTAACTGTTGTTCTATTGTTGTGGTCGTGTTTTATTTATTATTCAATGTTCCAATGAAAGCTGGTCTTTTTTTTGGTTATGCATTGTTCTAGTTGTGCTCACACACATTTAACTACATGATGTTATATTTGCACTTTCAGTCATTTTGTTTTTGTAGTTGTACGTGCTTTGTTTTTCTGTGCAGAAATGATCGTGTGTTTACGTCATTTATGTGCTGTGACTGTTCCTGTACTACAGTAAAGAAAACTTCATTTATCACCAGCTGCCTTATCTCTTATCTGTCTTTTACAGTGTTTGAGTTTCACTCAAGTTTATATTGTACATATTGTGTGTATATACTGGTGAGAAGACTTCAGAGCTTTAGACTTCTGAGCAAAGGTGAGTTATGAATGACTTCATGTTGGTGTATTATGTTAATATTGCTGCACATGTTTATTATGTGAGGATTCCTTTATTAGACAAGATGTTTACGGGTAACAACGTGGACGGTTTGTTCAGTAAAGAGACAATTCAACAGTTAAAAGATTAGATTAATTTAAAACTTATAAGACTATAACCTGATCCATTAAAAACAGCTGTATTCAGTGGCGGCTGGTGGGATTTCTTTTTGGTAGAGCCATCTAATCAATTTCAGCAAACATCCCAGTATGATTCAATGCAAAAAAACTGCTATGGAGATACCTATTCTAGATATACCTATAGCAATTTGGGGTTAAGTGGACAGATCGACATGAGCTAGCGGATCATCTGATTGGAGGACGACCCTGATCTACCACTGACCCACAGTAGCCCAAAAAAACACCTTAAAGTGGCTTTAAATCAGAGTGTGTTGCTTCTGGAACATTGCAATGGCATGAAATGTCTCGAACATTGCTGCACTGTAAAAGATGTCAAGAAGCAATAAACGGTTCAAGTAAAGAGAGTCTGTCAATGATTCACAGACTGATAGGACACACAGTCAGATGAGGTGGCAGAGACTCACAACATTCAAAAGGTACGAGGCCTTTGTTTTATTTGACTCTGAAATCAATTAGAAACTTTCAGAAGAACCGTGTCTGCATCCTGAGTCGTGGTTTCTCCAAACCAGAACTTCAGATTGGAACAGATAATAACGTCTAGCCTTTGTGTCAGGATAGAGATGCAAAATGTGTTTCAAATGTAAGTCCCTTATAGTTTAATTGTTTTTCTTGAACTGCTATTTGAATTGTCAGCATTGAACAAGAAACCTGTTTAGTTTAAAAAAAACTGTGACTGTCTTTACTGTTATTTTAGTAATGCACCGGAGATATTGGACTTTGTAAAATGGAAACGGTTCGAGAGAAAATAAAATATGAAATGAGCCTCAAGCTCCAAACACTTTGTAAGTTCACTGTGATGAACACTATCAGGAGGATTGTGAGGGCTGGAGACTGAAGATGTGAACCTCCAACACCTTGATGTGATGTGTTTGTGACTCTTGTCCTCTGTCTCCTCTCACAGGGACAAGATGCTCTTCCTCCTCTTCATCCTCACCTCCTGTGTCTGTGGTGAGTTTACTTGTGTATTTGTAAAGCCCTCCAGCTCTGAAGCATCACTGAACCCTCCACAGAGACCTGTAGATGAGTTTAAAGGCTGCATGTTAAAGCTGTCAGCTGGTCTGCTCCTCCCTCTCCCTCTCTGTCTCCTCAACAGGATCCTTTGTAGTGAATGTGACACAGAGCTCCTATCAGGCAGAGGAGAACCACAGCATCACACTGGAATGGAGGTTCACCACCAACACTGGCAGCTCCCCCAACCCCCTGGAAGTCTTCTGTCAGCTGTTAACTGATGTCGAGCCGTTCGTCCTGCTTTATGTGCATGAAGGAGTCGAGGTCCCAGAGTCTCAGGATGAACTCTTTGCAGGACGAGTCCAGTGGGACAAAGACGTCCTCAGAGAAGGACGAGTCAGACTTCATGTGTCCAGACTCAGGACCGCTGACTCGGGTATTTATCATTGTGAAGTGCTCACCAGTTATGGGACGAACTCTGGGGAATGTCGGCTCAATGTCTCTGGTAGGTTGATCCAGTAGAACTCGTTCAATCCAGCAGCTTTATTCAGATAAATAAAAACCTGAAGGAAAACCTTTCTTCTTGCAGTTTCTGGGAAAATGTGTTCCAACTTAATCTGTTGTTTCTATTTATTTATTTTTTCACTGAAGGTTTTGTTTCTCTTCACTGAAAGAAACAGATGTGTTTGGTCTCTTTGCAGCAGCGAGGAATCGACCAGAACCTGAGACGACATCTTCAGCGACAGAAAGTCCACAGCCAGAGAGTCGGGGACGGATCGGCCTCTACTGTTCACTGGGACTGACGGCTGCAGCTCTTCTGACTCTTTCACTATTTATAATGATATTAAATAATACTGTTAAGAGAAAGAAACCTCATTGCAGGCGTACTGGTGTTAAAGAAACAACCCATGAGGACCAACAGGTCTCTGTCCGGAGGAACTTATTGAACAAGTCATCACAGAACTGAACCACGTTTAAAAACAAGTTCATATTACTGTGGGTTTGATTTTAAATATCTTTATTTCAGAAAAAACACTTTAACCACCTTAACTGTGCAATATAAATGCATGTTATTCTGTCTGACTAAATAATACTGTTATTGTGAATTCTTTACTGTCTATATGACTGTTTTTCTGTTTATTTATTTATATATACGTATATATATATATATATATATATATATATATATATATATACTTTTTTTGGACTTTCTCTTGTGTGCACTTTACCTGTTTGCTGCTGTAATCCTGCAAATGTCCTCACTGCGTGACTAATACAGGAATATATAATATAATCTACAGCAATAATAACTAATGTCAGTGTAAATAATGATTTACATGGAGTTGAATCAATCTTCTGTCCTCTTCCTACTGACTAATATTGTTATGATGCACAATGCACTCATTTAAAGTTACTGATGTGTTCATATTGTAAATGAATCCCTATTGACATGAGAAGCATTCACAATAAAGTTACTACAGAACTCTTATTGTGTGTTTCTGAGCCCCAGATTCTGTGTATAAACTAATGTTACTGCAGCAGGTGTCTGACAGTCTGCTCCACTCAGTCCTGGTTCAACTAAACATCCCATAGTATCAGAAAATCACCGTCACCCATATGAGAGACAATTAATACAGATTTTAGAAATGAAAAAATCTGCCTTGCCTACAAATGTTTTGTGTATCGACTAATATTAATAAACAATGAAAATAATTATTTAAAACCCACCTGCAAGAAATAAAAAAATGCAAAGTTAACATTTATGTGTGTGTGTGTGTGTGTGTGTGTGTGTGTGTGTGTGTGTGTGTGTGTGTGTGTGTGTGTATGTGCTATACAGGTGTACACATGACAGAATGAATGAACTGAATGTAAATAGTGTAGTCTTATAAATGCATAAGGAGAAGTTACAAAGAGACATAACTGCTCATGTTTGTTGTGTTCAAGTGTTGCTCGGAAAACCCCCTTCCAGAATTGGGAAGTTGTTTTCGTTTCTCCTGTGTGTTCATGAGCTTTAATTCATTATGTGGAAACAACATGGACGCTACAAAGAAGATGTTTTGGATTTTACTGCTTCTTTAGTTGTTGTTGTTTCGACTTTAAGGGCCGTTCTTTGAACTTTCCCAGTCGGAAACTCATTTCTACGATTATTTTGAATATTGACAGAGGCGGGGCAACTCTGCAGCTGAAACACACATCTAAACCGGCACGGAGCAGTTTAAACACCAGAGAAACTACAACATGAGGATCATATGGATAATTTATTGAAAGATGAATATTGTGTCTTTTTCTCTGAAGTTCTTCTCTCGCTCCACACTGACATGAGGACTCTCAGGAGTTTAACTGGTGAGACTTCAGAGCTTTAGACTTCTGAGCAAAGGTGAGTTATGAATGACTTCATGTTGGTGTATTATGTTAATATTACTGTACATGTTTATTATGTGAGGATTCCTGTATTAGACAAGATGTTTACGGGTAATAACGTGGACGGTTTGTTCAGTAAAGAGACAATTCAACAGTTAAAAGATGAGATTCATTTAAGACTAATCAGACTATAACCTGATCCATTAAAAACAGCTGTTTTATTTAGTAAAGCTCAACTTTCAACAACAACATGAGTTTGTGTGTTCACTGTGGTATTAGTTATGAATGTTGCTTCATAGATGTTCATAATATCGGATCCAGTCTACATCCAGGACATGTTCTTACACGGCTTGTAGCTAAACCAGTGGTTCTCAAAATTTTCTGTCACGCCCCACTTTGGAGGAAGAAAAATGTTCGGGCCCAACTTTTTGTGACTCCTCCATCAGTGCTTTTTTAAACATTGCAACATTGCAAATAAAGTTCTATCTGTGCAAAAAATAACTAATATTTGGCAAATAACCTGTTTTTCACTGAATATATTTTCAAGATAATAACAATAACGTTCAACCTGTGCAAAACAAAATGAGTGCAGATGTGTGAGCATCAGGATGTATCAGTATTAGTGGCTGCAGAGCTGCTTTCATCTACAAACATTTTTAAAACAGGGTTGTAGATTTTATACGGCTCTCAATTCATGCTCAATGTTGAGCTTAGATCTGTATTCTGTTTTGAGAGACGCAAACAACAGAAAAGACGACCTCACGGAGGCTTTTAGCAAAACGCCAAGAATCAGCGAGTCGCGCATCGTAACCTGGTAACGTAACGTAAACATTTGCCATGTATTTATTAATGACGTTTTATGTCCGTGTACTTTGTACTTTTGTAATATGTGAAGTTATCATGTTCATGGAGAGAGTGTTCGTCCTGAAACCACAAGGTCGCCGGTTCATCCCCATAGCTTCATGTTGAAGTGTCCTTGAGCAAGACACTGAATATATGCCATCGTTGAGTCCATCCCCTGCTCCTCCATCACCGTCTGGTACGCTGCAGCCACTGCCAAGGACAAGGCCAGGCTGCAGCGCATCATCCGCTCTGCGGAGAGGGTGGTTGGCTGCAATTTGCCATCCCTCCAGGGCTTGTTCGCTTCTAGGACTCTGAAGCGAGCTGACCCCTCTCACCCTGGTCACAACCTGTTCGAGTCCCTCCCCTCTGGCAGGAGGTTGAGGTCCATCAGGACCAAGACCTCACGCCACACCAACAGTTTCTTCCCGTCGGCAGTCGGGCTCATCAACAGAGCCCGGGTTCCCCACTGACTGATGCTATCACAACAGGACTATTTCGGACAATTCTTTCGGACTATTTTTCTTTCTTTTCTCTCTTCTTACCGGTCACTCCACTGCACACTTCATATTTAAACACTCATGCCACTTAACATACACTTAACTTAAACACACATGTCACTTTAACATGCACTTACATTAATGTTGTCTGTTTGCCTGAACACTTTATCTTTATCTTATAATTGATTTGAAAATCATTGCACTGTTGCTGTCGTTGGATGTTGATTGTTGTTTGTCTCGTCTAGTCTAATGTATGCACCTTCCGCCTAACAAAATTCCTCGTTTGTGTAAACATTTCTGGCAATAAACGGTTTCTGATTCTGATTCTGATATGGATAATATGGAGCCAAATCCAGGGAAATAGTTTTGATCATTTAAAAAAAAAGATTTGAACCTGAAAGTTCAATTTTTGGTCTTGAACTTTGAAAAATTCAAGTGTATGACAAGTTTTGGGGGGTTAAATATAATTTGGATTAAATTCTGGATTTATTGCATTATTTTTAATTTTATGTTGTGAGGGCTGGAGACTGAAGATGTGAACCTCCAACACCTTGATGTGATGTGTTTGTGACTCTTGTCCTCTGTCTCCTCTCACAGGGACAAGATGCTCTTCCTCCTCTTCATCCTCACCTCCTGTGTCTGTGGTGAGTTTACTTGTGTATTTGTAAAGCCCTCCAGCTCTGAAGCATCACTGAACCCTCCACAGAGACCTGTAGATGAGTTTAAAGGCTGCATGTTAAAGCTGTCAGCTGGTCTGCTCCTCCCTCTCCCTCTCTGTCTCCTCAACAGGATCCT
>NC_136591.1:38120177-38177677 GCF_910589615.1 Taurulus bubalis | reverse complement strand
ATACTAATGAAAATACGAAATGACGACAAAAAGATTTAAAAAAGACTATGAAGAGACACAAGATGACTACAGAATAACACAACTACACCACACAAAAAGCAACAAAAAGAGTTCAGGAAGCTGAGGCTGTAAGTCAACTGGAAACCAGGAGGAGGATAAACGCTGAGAGTCTGGTAGAGATCTGGCAGAGAGAGAGTCAGACTGGAGACTAAATACTGAAGGAGGAGCAGCAGGTGAGACTGATAGAGCTGACGAGGTGGGCGTGGCCAACAGGTGAGAGCGAATGAGCTGACGAGGTGTGACTGACAGAAGCGCTGAATAAGCTGAAGAGTCGTAGAGCAAAGCTTTCCAGCAGAGACAACAGACTCATGTGAACTTGTGTGTGTGTGGAGCATGAAGTGAGGATGTAAACTCACCACACACACATGAGGTCAGTGTGATGAGCAGCAGGATGCAGCAGATCATCTTCTGAGAGGAGACACTAGTGATCACAACTTCATCTTTCTGCAGCGTTCACTCACTTTTATTAGTATTATTTTACCTTTGAACGCTTTTACATTACTACTGTTTTACATCTGTTTACGTCTCTTCATGACTTCTCATTACGCATTCATAAGACTACACTATTTACATTCAGTTCATTCATTATGTCCTATGTACACCTGTATAGCACACACACACACACACACACACACACACACACACACACACGCGCGGATGCGCACACACACATAAATATGTAGCGCATATATATATATATATATATATATATATATATATATATATATATATATATATATATATATATATATACACGCACACACATATACAGTATAATTACAGATATATTACAAACATATATACATACTTGTATATACACACACACACATAATTATACATACAAAAATATACACACACATATAATTATACATGTATACAAACATACTAAATAAAAAATGCAAAAATTAACTTTGCATTTTTCATTTCTCCCATAACTTTTAATATGTAATGATTACTGCTGGAGATGCGCGTGAGAACTATATCGTCTCATTATCATCTTTAACATCTTGGTCCGCGGCTCAGCGACAGCACCAACCCTTTACATATGAATCTGTTCATGATTCATATGATAATAACAACATTATTCATCATGCATTACCTCGTAGACGTCTTCAGTCGTAAAGAAATAAAGAGACAAAGTTCTCCAGTTTGTGTGAATTCTTCTGAGGACGAGCAGCGAGGAGTCGAAGATGAATGAACCTGTGGAGTCACAGAGCTTCACTATTTATACGTTTCTTCATATAGAGGCGTGTTCTACCTCGTCACGCCACACGACGGGGATATAGACACACATAAATAGTGACGCTGAAGGAGTGATCTGTAATATCCAGAAATGCCCTCCGGTTCAATGTGTCTCATGTTGGATGTTCGTTGTTCGACAGAAGAGACTCAACAAGGTAAAGTCTGAGACTCTGGGCTCTTGTCGAGAAAATGACCATAACGTTTATTTTTCTGAAGTCAACCCACATGAATACCAAAGATATGGAATACATAAAGTGTGTACTGACTGTGTAGTTAAGGTTGATGATACAGGTCAAAACAGGAAGTGGACAAGATTTGTTAAAGCAAAAAAAAAAGAAGCGTAGGGGTTAAAAGTTATCAAATTATCGGTCCGTTTTTTAACAATAGTGATTTATAGATAATCTATGGTCCATGTTAGTGACGTCACTACAGTAAACATGTAGAAGGGTTGTGTCGAGCCACCGTTTCATGATCCATAAACACTTTAGTATTCAGTGTTGACACAAAGAAACAATAGAATAATATTTATACGGAGACATCTGCACAATGTGCTGCATTTCCTTGTTGCGAACTTTTTAAAACTCTGACTTCCTGTTTCTCAGAGAGGAGACGTGACGACATCATGATCTTAATAAACTACAGTAATATCGAGGAAGAATCGTTAAAACAAATAAAACACGTTTTATTCTGAAAGGTTTCTTTCCGCTTTCAGATGCTGCAAATGAGTTTCTGATGTTTCGTGAATTATTTTGAAGAGACGATCTTTCCATCGACATCTTAAAGGACGCCATTTCTTTACTAAAGTTTTATTTTACTTATTTATTAATCCGCAATAAGTTTTGAGTAACAATCAGTGAGGTGATTTTAATATTTCTCTTCTCTTCCTCAGGTGAAAGTGAAGTGAAGCCACCTGGTGACTGAAATAAATAAAGTACTACAAGCCCAGAATACTTTAAACATGTTCAGTATTTACTGAGAAAAACTAACTAGATGTTTAGATATTGTGATCTAAACATCTAGTTTGTATCTTCTCTATTTTAGTACATTTATGCAACTAGTATACATTTAAGATGCTTTATACTTCAATTCCAGGTAAATATTGTAGGTAATATACAATACAGGTGGAAATGAGAAAGAGAAAGTATGGCTGGACCAATTGGAAGTGAGGGGGCGTGGCCACTGGGTTTGTAAAGAACAAAGAATCATATCGTGGTTTAGAAAGCACGTGCAGAGATATCATGGTCTAAAGCATCTTTCCCTCGACTTGTCTCCTTTAGGACACATCACACATGAGGAAGCCTCTTCGTTTCCTCTACATCCTAAAGGACGCCATTTCTTTACTAAAGTTTTATTTTACTTATTTATTAATCCGCAATAAGTTTTGAGTAACAATCAGTGAGGTCATTTTAATATTTCTCTTCCTCAGATGAAAGTGAAGTGAAGCCACCTGGTGACTGAAATGAATAAAGTACTGCAATATAGTGTAGTACTTAAAAGGTACTTTTATTTTACTTGAGTACTTCCATTGAAGATGCTTTACACTTCTCCTCCAGGTACATGTTGTACTTTTACTGTACTACACCTCAGAGGTACACATTGTACTTTTTACTGTACTACACCTCAGAGGTAAATATTGTACTTTTTACTGTACTACACCTCAGAGGTACATATTGTACTTTTTACTGCATTTGTCTAAGTTTTCCTTCATGTGTTGAAAATGTTTTCCTACTTCTTCAGATAAATAAAGTATTTAAAACGCCTTGTGGATCTGATGTAAAATTCTGTTAAAAAGATGAATTTAATTTATTTTATATTTCACCAGGTGGAGATGAGAAAGAGAAAGTATGGCTGGACCAATTGGAAGTGAGGGGGCGTGGCCACTGTGTTTGTAAATAACAAAGAATCATTTTGTGGTTTAGAAAGCACGTGCAGAGATATCATGGTCTAAAGCACGACGCAGGATCTCAAACTACAACCAGAGGATCATATGCATAACTTAATGAAAAATGAAAACTGAGTCTTTTTCTCTGAAGTTCTTCTCTCGCTCCACACGGACACGAGGACTCTCAGGAGTTTAACTGGTGAGACTTCAGAGCTTTAGACTTCTGAGCAAAGGTGAGTTATGAATGACTTCATGTTGGTGTATTATGTTAATATTACTGTGCATGTTTATTATGTGAGGATTCCTGTATTAGACAAGCTGTTTACGGGTAATAACGTGGACAGTTTGTTCAGTAAAGAGACAATTCAACAGTTAAAAGATTAGATTCATTTAAGACTAATCAGACTATAACCTGATCCATTAAAAACAGCTGTTTTATTTAGTACATTTGTTTTCAACAATAACATGAGTTTATGTGTTCACTGTGGTATTAGTTATGAATATTGCGCCATAGTGAGCAGTTAGTGAGCAGAGCCGTTAAACCCGTTTCAATGTCATTTACATACGTTTCCTGCACATGCGCAGAACGGATCGAACGTTGACGATGTCCCACGTGTCGCGTCTTTTGCGACACTTGTTGACTGTTTCCTGTAGTGTTGAAAATCTGCAGCTGACTTAAAACACATGACTGCAGTTTCTACTTATTTAATCTGACTGAATGAAACGTCTTCAGGTGAACAAGTTGCCACAGCTGTGGTTGTAGTTCACGTTGTTGTTCATCAGCATCAAGGCTTTGTGTCATCAGTTGTGTTAATAAGCAGAATGATGAACACTATCAGGAGGATTGTGAGGGCTGGAGACTGAAGATGTGAACCTCCAACACCTTGATGTGATGTGTTTGTGACTCTTGTCCTCTGTCTCCTCTCACAGGGACAAGATGCTCTTCCTCCTCTTCATCCTCACCTCCTGTGTCTGTGGTGAGTTTACTTGTGTATTTGTAAAGCCCTCCAGCTCTGAAGCATCACTGAACCCTCCACAGAGACCTGTAGATGAGTTTAAAGGCTGCATGTTAAAGCTGTCAGCTGGTCTGCTCCTCCCTCTCCCTCTCTGTCTCCTCAACAGGATCCTTTGTAGTGAATGTGACACAGAGCTCCTATCAGGCAGAGGAGAACCACAGCATCACACTGGAATGGAGGTTCACCACCAACACTGGCAGCTCCCCCAACCCCCTGGATGTCTTCTGTCAGCTGTTAGCTGATGTCGAGCCCTTCGTCCTGCTTTATGTGCATGAAGGAGTCGAGGTCCCAGAGTCTCAGGATGAACTCTTTGCAGGACGAGTCCAGTGGGACAAAGACGTCCTCAGAGAAGGACGAGTCAGACTTCATGTGTCCAGACTCAGGACCGCTGACTCGGGTCTTTACCTGTGTGACGTGCTCACCAGTTATGGGACAAACTCTGGGAAATGTCGGCTCAATGTCTCTGGTAGGTTGATCCAGTAGAACTCGTTCAATCCAGCAGCTTTATTCATTTTTCTTTTCAGTGAAAGTTGTTTCTCTTCACTGAAAGAAACAGATGTGTTTGGTCTCTTTGCAGCAGCGAGGGATCGACCAGAACCTGAGACGACAAGCGGAAGAAGTCTAAGAAGTGATTCTTCAGCGACAGAAAGTCCACAGCCAGAGAGTCGGGGACGGATCGGCCTCTACTGTTTACTGGGACTGACGGCTGCAGCTCTTCTGGCTCTTTTACTATTTGAAATGATATTAATAATAATATATACTGTTAAGTGAAAAAAGCCCATTGCAGACGTATAGGTGTTAAAGAAACAACCCATGAGGACCAACAGGTCTCTGTCTGAAGGAACTTATTGAACAAGTCATCACAGAACTGAACCACGTTTAAAAACAAGTTAATATTACTGTGGGTTTGATTTTAAATATCTTTATTTAAAAAAAAACACTTTAACCACCTCAACTGTGCAATATAAATGCATGTTATTCTGTCTGACTATATAATACTGTTATTGTGAATTCTTTACTGTCTATATGACTGTTTTTCTGTTTATTTATTTATATATACGTATATATATATATATATATATATATATATATATATATATATATATATATATATATGTGTGTGTATATATACTTTTTTTGGACTTTCTCTTGTGTGCACTTTACCTGTTTGCTGCTGTAATCCTGCAAATGTCCTCACTGCGTGACTAATACAGGAATATATAATATAATATACAGCAATAATAACTAATGTCAGTGTAAATAATGCTTTACATGGAGTTTAATCAATCTTCTGTCCTCTTCCTACTGACTAATATTGTTATGATGCACAATGCACTCATTTAAAGTTACTGATGTGTTCATATTGTAAATGAATCCCTATTGACATGAGAAGCATTCACAATAAAGTTACTACAGAACTCTTATTGTGTGTTTCTGAGCCCCAGATGCTCTACTTTCTGTTCCAAGAGTCAGAACTAAACACGGAGAAGCAGCGTTCAGCTTTTCTGCTCCACACATCTGGAACAAGGTCCCTGAAAGCAGCTGAGACCTTCAGGGACCCTCAGCGCCTTTACATCCAGACTGAAGACTTTTCGGTTTGCAGCACCAACCCTTTACATATAAATCTGTTCATGATTCATATGATAATAACATCATTATTCATTCATGCATTACCTCGTATACATACGTCTTCAGTCGCGTAAAGAGACAAAGTGTTGATACAAAGAAACAATATAATAATCATTTATACGGAGCACCATTTGGAAATCTGCATTTCCATGTTCCGTAAATACTTTTACTTCCTGTTTCTCAGAGAGGAGACGTGATGAGTTTAACTGGTGAGACTTCAGAGCTTTAGACTTCTGAGCAAAGGTGAGTTATGAATGACTTCATGTTGGTGTATTATGTTCATATTACTGTGCATGTTTCTTATGTGAGGATTCCTGTATTAGACAAGATGTTTACGGGTAATAACGTGGACGGTTTGTTCAGTAAAGAGACAATTCAACAGTTAAAAGATGAGATTAATTAAAAACTAATCAGACTATAACCTGATCCATTAAAAACAGCTGTTTTATTTAGTAAAGCGCATTTTTTTTAACAATAACATGAGTTTATGTGTTCACTGTGGTATTAGTTATGAATGTTGCTTCATAGTGAGCAGTTAATGAGTGACAGGACAGCGCGCACGAGCAGAGTCGTTAAAAAACCGTTGCATACAGTTCCTGCACATGCGCAGAACGGATCGAACGTTGACGATGTCCCTCGTGTCGCGTCTTTTGCGACACTTGTTGACTGTTTCCTGTAGTGTTGAAAATCTGGAGCTGACTTAAAACACATGACTGCAGTTTCTACTTATTTAATCTGACTGAATGAAACGTCTTCAGGTGAACAAGTTGCCACAGCTGTGGTTGTAGTTCACGTTGTTGTTCATCAGCATCAAGGCTTTGTGTCATCAGTTGTGTTAATAAGCAGAATGATGAACACTATCAGGAGGATTGTGAGGGCTGGAGACTGAAGATGTGAACCTCCAACACCTTGATGTGATGTGTTTGTGACTCTTGTCCTCTGTCTCCTCTCACAGGGACAAGATGCTCTTCCTCCTCTTCATCCTCACCTCCTGTGTCTGTGGTGAGTTTACTTGTGTATTTGTAAAGCCCTCCAGCTCTGAAGCATCACTGAACCCTCCACAGAGACCTGTAGATGAGTTTAAAGGCTGCATGTTAAAGCTGTCAGCTGGTCTGCTCCTCCCTCTCCCTCTCTGTCTCCTCAACAGGATCCTTTGTAGTGAATGTGACACAGAGCTCCTATCAGGCAGAGGAGAACCACAGCATCACACTGGAATGGAGGTTCACCACCAACACTGGCAGCTCCCCCAACGCCCTGGATGTCTTCTGTGAGCTGTTAACTCGTATCAAGCCCTTCGTCCTGCTTCATGTGCATGAAGGAGTCGAGGTCCCAGAGTCTCAGGATGAACTCTTTGCAGGACGAGTCCAGTGGGACAAAGACGTCCTCAGAGAAGGACGAGTCAGACTTCATGTGTCCAGACTCAGGACCGCTGACTCGGGTCTTTACCTGTGTGAAGTGCTCACCAGTTATGGGACAAACTCTGGGGAATGTCGGCTCAATGTCTCTGGTAGGTTGATCCAGTAGAACTCGTTCAATCCAGCAGCTTTATTCAGATAAATAAAAACCTGAAGGAAAACCTTTCTTCTTGCAGTTTCTGGGAAAATGTGTTCCAACTTAATCTGTTGTTTCTATTTATTTATTTTTTCACTGAAGGTTTTGTTCCTCTTCACTTGAAAGAAACAGATGTGTTTGGTCTCTTTGCAGCAGCGAGGGATCGACCAGAACCTGAGACGAAAGGCAGAACAAGTCTGAGAAAAGATTCTTCAACGACAGAAAGTCCACAGCCAGAGAGTCGGGGACGGATCGGCCTCTACGTTGGACTGATGGCTGCAGCTCTTCTGACTCTTTCACTATTTATAATGATATTAAATAATACTGTTAAGAGAAAGAAACCTCATTGCAGGCGTACTGGTGTTAAAGAAACAACCCATGAGGAATAACAGGTCTCTGTCTGGAGGAACTTATTGAACAAGTCATCACAGAACTGAACCATGTTTAAAAACAAGTTCATATTACTGTGGGTTTGATTTTAAATATCTTTATTTCAGAAAAAACACTTTAACCACCTTAACTGTGCAATATAAATGCATGTTATTCTGTCTGACTATATAATACTGTTATTGTGAATTCTTTACTGTCTATATGACTGTTTTTCTGTTTATTTATTTATATATATGTATATATATATATATATATATATATATATATATATATATATATATATATATATATATATATATACACTTTTTTTGGACTTTCTCTTGTGTGCACTTTACCTGTTTGCTGCTGTAATCCTGCAAATGTCCTCACTGCGTGACTAATACAGGAATATATAATATAATATACAGCAATAATAACTAATGTCAGTGTAAATAATGCTTTACATGGAGTTTAATCAATCTTCTGTCCTCTTCCTACTGACTGATATTGTTATGATGCACAATGCACTTATTTAAAGTTACTGATGTGTTCATATTGTAAATGAATCCCTATTGACATGAGAAGCATTCACAATAAAGTTACTACAGAACTCTTATTGTGTGTTTCTGAGCCCCAGATTCTGTGTATAAACTAATGTTACTGCAGCAGGTGTCTGACAGTCTGCTCCACTCAGTCCTGGTTCAACTAAACATCCCATAGTATCAGAAAATCACCGTCACCCATATGAGAGACAATTAATACAGATTTTAGAAATGAAAAAATCTGCCTTGCCTACAAATGTTTTGTGTATCGACTAATATTAATAAACAATGAAAATAATTATTTAAAACCCACCTGCAAGAAATAAAAAAATGCAAAGTTAACATTTGTGTGTGTGTGTGTGTGTGTGTGTGTGTGTGTGTGTGTGTGTGTGTGTGTGTGTGTGTGTGTGTGTGTGTGTGTGTGTATGTGCTATACAGGTGTACACATGACAGAATGAATGAACTGAATGTAAATAGTGAAGTCTTATAATTGCATGAGGAGAAGTTACAAAGAGACATAAACAGATAGTAAAACAGTAGTAATGTAAAAGCGTTCAAAGGTAAAATAATAATAATAAAAGTGAGTGAACGCTCTTAATCTGCATGTTTGATCAGAGCAGACTCAACGTTCAGAGCATGGGTTCACCTCTTCCCTCTTCTTTCTAAATGTATTTTTATTTTTAAAAAAGTGTTACTGTTTTGTTGGTTCAAACTGAAATGTACTGTTTCATTGTTGGGTTATCACTGTCATGTTATTGTTCTCTCACTGAATTTATTGTTAAATATTGTAAGTGGAGGTGTGAATGTCACTTTTATTTTACAACAATACTGTGTAATACTGTTAATTCCCTGAATTTAGTTAAAATGTAATCATGTTTTAGTCTTGGTTTTGAGCTGGTGTTCTTTTTCTCTTTTTTTAAAAGATTATTCTTTTTTTTTTTTGCCTTCATTTGAACGCATCAGAAAATGCCTAAAAATGTTCGATGAAAAGCAACCACCACTCTTTGTGTCCTTTCGATCATTGCTGTCAATATTATTTATTTGTATACCATTTGTCTTTCACTATAACGGAGAAAAAAAAATCGGAAGGGAATTTCAAGTTGTTTTTTAAATGCTTTTATTAGTATTTAATATCACATTAAATACTTGAAACCCAGGAAGAGGGATCCCATCTCCGCGGACGGCTGGGTGCTACAACACATGCAGGAGTTCATCACGTTCTCCTGTGTGCTCGTGTTATTGTAGCCATGCGTGAACCCTGAGCCGGTCCAGGGTGGCGCGCTCTTCGGGGTCCTGCACCAAACACAGTCTTAGGAAGTCCTGGCATTCTGGAGAGAGAGAGGAGAAGAAAGGTGAGGGTGGCGCTCCAGTGATCCGTCAGGACGGGAATACTCAAACGATCAGATTTGTGTGTGCTGACGTGTTTTTTTCCATACCTTCGGACAGAGTCTCGGCGATTTTCAGCGACCCCTTCAGGAATTTCTTCGTCAGACAAATTGTATTAGTGTGGAGCGCTTCGTACAGCAGCGTTCCGATCTGCCACACCGTGAAGGGTCCGGCGCGGTACTGGCGACGGCACTCTGGAGCCGCGTGGACCGAGTTACCTAGAATACACAGACGTGATAATAACGACGAGGAGCTTTGTTTCAAGGTGAAAGTCACACATGGGTGAAAGATAAAGGTCGACGTCTTACCGAGGTACTTGTGGAAGGAGTCCCCTTCCTTCGCGAAGCAGCTCACTCCAAAGTCAACAACCCGAACGCGCGGGACGTCCGAGCCGGTCTCGATCAGGATATTCGCCTGATGAATATCCCGGTGAAAAACGTGTTTGTTCTGGAGGTCAACTGCTGCATCCACCAGCTGTTTGAATATGATCTGAAAGACAAAAAGAGAGAGGTGAGGGATGTGTTCATGCCTGTTTATATAATCAGAATCAATAGAAAACAATGACCAAAAACGAGGACAATAAATCCTCAATTGCCAAAATAAATCCCGTAAGTAGCCCCCCAGTTCCTGTAAAAAGTTAAAAACAGAAGGATCCTCCCACTTACCTTGGCCTCCCCCTCTGGTATGGAGCCTCCTTTGCCTCTGATGTGGTTCTGAAAGTTTTCAGATGGAACCGGTCTCTCGTGCACCAGGATGAGCTCCTGGCCCAGTTGGTACCAGTCCAGTAGGGCTACTGGTGCTGACGCCCCTACTGAACTGCTGGGTTGCTCCTGCAGCCTCAGCATGACGGCCACCTCTATGGGGATCTGCCTCCCAGCATCCTCCTGGTCATCGTACAGGATGTTGTTCTTCCGAACGTGTTTGATGGCAACAGGCAGACTATCTTCTCTGCGATATCCAGCAAACACACAACCGAATGCTCCTTCGCCCACTTTACACTCCTGCTGGTATTTAGCCTTAAATTCAGCTGGACAGAGAAACACATTTGTTTTATTTATACATTCGTGAGTCACACAAATTGAAAGCTATAAGCTTTAATATGAGTCTCTTTAATGTTATACTTAAAATGCATCCTAATGTTGCACTTCCATGAGGTCAAACCCTGCATTCATCACTATCTACTTACCTCGCAGGGCTTTTATGGACACTTTCTTTGGGGCCTCCTGTTTGGTGTCCTTCAGGTCCCGCCTCCTCTTCTTTGCTCCGACTGCTCCTTCAACGGCGACGACGGCCTTCCTCTTGCCGACGGTCACTTCCTGCCGGATCTCTGGTTCTGGTCCCTTCAGGGCCACCCTCCTCTTCTTTCTTCTGTTGGCTCCTTCACCATCGGCGACAGCCTTCCTCTTGCCGATGGTCACTTCCTGTCGGGTCTCTGGTTCTGTTCCCTTCAGGGCCACCCTCCTCTTCTTTCTTCTGTTGGCTCCTTCACCATCGGCGACAACCTTCCTCTTGCCGACGGTCACTTCCTGCCGGGTCTCTGGTTCTGTTCCCTTCAGGGCCACCCTCCTCTTCTTTCTTCTGTTGGCTCCTTCAGCATCGGCTACAGCCTTCCTCTTGCCGACCGTCACTTTCTTTGGGGCCTCCTGTTTGGTGTCCTTCAGTTCCCGCCTCCTCTTCTTTCTTCTGTTGGCTCCTTCAGCATCGGCTACAGCCTTCCTCTTGCCGACCGTCACTTTCTTTGGGGCCTCCTGTTTGGTGTCCTTCAGTTCCCGCCTCCTCTTCTTTCTTCTGTTGGCTCCTTCCACATCGCCGACCGCCTTCCTCTTGCCGACCGTCACTTCCTTCACAGCTGTACTGCAGCTTGCTATAGGTGAGAAGAAGAAAAACACATCAGCTTGACAGTCACAGGCACTAACATGGGCAATAACAATCCTCCATACTAAATGAGGAAATAGACAACGCCATCCTCGAGTGGTATCTATCCATGCAGGTAGTTTGGTCTCCAGCCCAATACGATGCACAGCATTGAAACATTTAACAGCAACATCTCTTTCCAAAAACAGGCTCCTTGTTACTCTGAACATCTACAAGCCTCACTGTAGTCAGTTGCTGCTGGGCCAACCTTCTACCAAAGAAATAGTCCCAAACACACTACAGTGTGTTGGGTTGATTGTCCATCCTACCCAGGGCTCTGCTGTTGGAAAGAGAGGTTGAGGTGTGCACCAACAATGGTGCACTGAGGTGAGATCAGAAATCCCAGATACAGATCTAAAAAATACCCCAAACTATCTGCATCAAAAAGTCCCATTAGAGGGAAGCGAGGATTAGTTTTCTTGTAACGTTTATTTAGTGCTTAAGAAACTTATGGATGTGTTAAAGCACTCATAATTATATGACAGTGTTATTAGTACACCATACATATCATTATTGTAGAACATGATTAAGGTACTCATCCGCCCATACACATATTCAAACTCCTATTATATGGTATTCTACACATACATGTATGTATGCATTCAGTACATATATCATCATAAGTATATATTCATTTGTATACTACTACCAGCAGGCACATTTAAATGAATACAATCTGATTGATTTGGGTGAGGAGGCACTTAAAATTAGCCCATACATTTTCCCAACACTTACGCATTTAACTTGATATTTTGCGATGCTTATGTGACTCTAGCCCGACCAGCGGAGGCGGTGTTATGCTGCGTTCACAAACAGGAAGTGTTGCGAATATTCGCTACGCTTTGGATGTGAACGCAGCATTAGACTTTGCCATGATATGGTCTTAAATTCATCATATGTAGTCATGATTATCTCCTGCTCCTCCACGAAGAAAAGAGACGCTCTTTCTCAGAGTTTATTTAAAATCGTAGCGTTTGAAGATCATGCAATCTGTGTTTGACTCCTCCCCCTTCTGAAGAGGAGCGTGCGGCGCATTTATCCAGATGACTGATGTCTGGTTAGAATGAACGAGACTGTTTGAGGGCGGGTCAACCTTTGAAGAACCCGGAAAGCCTGATGTCAATCATCTCGCTAACTTAAGCTGGATAATAGGACATTTGATCGACTTTGTTGAACCAGGTACGAAGAATACCGCCCTGAAGTCTATTTAGATCAATAAATCAACATCCTAGCATCTCCTAGCATCTCCCAGCAGTCTGAACCCAGTTCAGTGAACTGGTCCACACTCCCAACCACAGCTTCACATAACCAGCTTACCTTTGCCCGGTGAAAAAAGCCTTCTGCTTTTCACCGTCGAGGTCCCCTCTCCGTCTGTGGCCTTCCTCTTCACCACCCTTCTTCTCCGGTTGCAGACCGGTTCACCTTCAGGGACCTCGGTCTTTTCCACGAGGGCCCCTCTGGCCTTCCTGCCCCGGGTCTTGGCCAGCTTTGCAGCGTCTTTGCCCATTTCTAATGTTGAAATGTTCCTCACAAGATATCTTCAGAGCAAATGTGTTGGTCCAAGGCTTGACCTCGATATATAAGGGACTTTGTCGTTGATATTAGTTTTCAAATAAATATCAAAGCCCATGGAATGTTCCCTCATATCGGAATATTCCGGAACAGTTCACTGTGATGTTTAGTGTGTTGAATGAATGGTGTGTATATGCATTTGTATAGATGGAGGTTATCCACTGAAATGATTCATACAATACATAACACACACAGTGCTGACTGACTTTCCTTCTAATGTCATTATGTTATTATTATTATTATCATTATTATTATTATTATTATTATTATTATTATTATTATTATTATTATTAACCATTCATGTTGATCTAAAGTCAAAGATTTTAAAGAATACATATACAATGATTGTATTGTAATAATTGTGTATTATTATTATTATTATTATTATTATTATTATTATTATTATTATTATTATATGTGTACATATAATTTGTGGGTTGTCATGCAATTTTGGTGCAGATCCATCAGTCTCCATTCTGGACCCGGGAGATGGGAAGCTCTATTTTTATTTACTTTTTATTTACTTTTTATTTTTATTCCTCCTTTTGAAAAACTATAACCACTACACTACTCAACACATAAATAAGATAGTATTTATTTATTTTAATTGTATTTTATTATTTTGGTCTCATGATATTTTTGTTTTTTGTTAATGGGTTTACTGATCATATTTAGATTGTTTGTAATGTCTTAATTGATGTCCATATTTAGATTTGAGTCTAATTTATTAGTCTTAATTGATGTTTTGTGGATAATTAGTCTGCTGCATGTTTTTCTTAAATGCTATAAGTGATGCCTTAATTTGTTGTAATTCACATTGTTTACAGATTAGTGAAATAATTGAAAGCCTGACCAATAGTTTAACTCTCTGATGCTGAAATGTGTTTGAAACTGTGTGAGCTGCACTAGACGTTGTCATTCTGATTCACGCATTAAGTAATAAATTATTCCTTTTTTTTACTTTGATTATTTTACTTTGATTATTATTATTTTACCTTTGAATCAAAGGTAAAATAATAATAATAAAAGTGAGTGAACGCTGCAGAAAGATGAAGTTGTGATCACTAGTGTCTCCTCTCAGAAGATGATCTGCTGCATCCTGCTGCTCATCACACTGACCTCATGTGTGTGTGGTGAGTTTACATCCTCACTTCATGCTCCACACACACACAAGTTCACATGAGTCTCCGTTTACCGCTCAAGGGCTGAAGACAGAAGGCTGCATGGGGTCATGACTGCTGGTGGTGGGAGGAGTTAAGCAACCAATGACTACAGCGCACCTGTTAGCCACGCCCACCTCTGCAGCTCATTCGCTCTCCCCTGTTAGCCACGCCCACCTCTGCTCTCTCTGCTGCACCTCCCTCCATCTGGGTCTGCTCTACTTTCTGTTCCAAGAGTCAGAACTAAACACGGAGAAGCAGCGTTCAGCTTTTCTGCTCCACACATCTGGAACAAGGTCCCTGAAAGCAGCTGAGACCTTCAGGGACCCTCAGCGCCTTTACGTCCAGACTGAAGACTTTTCGGTTTGCAGCACCAACCCTTTACATATAAATCTGTTCATGATTCATATGATAATAACATCATTATTCATTCATGCATTACCTCGTATACATACGTCTTCAGTCGCGTAAAGAGACAAAGTGTTGATACAAAGAAACAATATAATAATCATTTATACGGAGCACCATTTGGAAATCTGCATTTCCATGTTCCGTAAATACTTTTACTTCCTGTTTCTCAGAGAGGAGACGTGATGAGTTTAACTGGTGAGACTTCAGAGCTTTAGACTTCTGAGCAAAAGTGAGTTGTGAATGACTTCATGTTGGTGTATTATGTTCATATTACTGTGCATGTTTATTATGTGAGGATTCCTGTATTAGACAAGATGTTTACGGGTAATAACGTGGACGGTTTGTTCAGTAAAGAGACAATTCAACAGTTAAAAGATGAGATTAATTAAAAACTAATCAGACTATAACCTGATCCATTAAAAACAGCTGTTTTATTTAGTAAAGCGCATTTTTTTTTAACAATAACATGAGTTTATGTGTTCACTGTGGTATTAGTTATGAATGTTGCTTCATAGTGAGCAGTTAATGAGTGACAGGACAGCGCGCACGAGCAGAGTCGTTAAAAAACCGTTGCATACGTTTCCTGCACATGCGCAGAACGGATCGAACGTTGACGATGTCCCTCGTGTCGCGTCTTTTGCGACACTTGTTGACTGTTTCCTGTAGTGTTGAAAATCTGGAGCTGACTTAAAACACATGACTGCAGTTTCTACTTATTTAATCTGACTGAATGAAACGTCTTCAGGTGAACAAGTTGCCACAGCTGTGGTTGTAGTTCACGTTGTTGTTCATCAGCATCAAGGCTTTGTGTCATCAGTTGTGTTAATAAGCAGAATGATGAACACTATCAGGAGGATTGTGAGGGCTGGAGACTGAAGATGTGAACCTCCAACACCTTGATGTGATGTGTTTGTGACTCTTGTCCTCTGTCTCCTCTCACAGGGACAAGATGCTCTTCCTCCTCTTCATCCTCACCTCCTGTGTCTGTGGTGAGTTTACTTGTGTATTTGTAAAGCCCTCCAGCTCTGAAGCATCACTGAACCCTCCACAGAGACCTGTAGATGAGTTTAAAGGCTGCATGTTAAAGCTGTCAGCTGGTCTGCTCCTCCCTCTCCCTCTCTGTCTCCTCAACAGGATCCTTTGTAGTGAATGTGACACAGAGCTCCTATCAGGCAGAGGAGAACCACAGCATCACACTGGAATGGAGGTTCACCACCAACACTGGCAGCTCCCCCAACGCCCTGGATGTCTTCTGTGAGCTGTTAACTCGTATCAAGCCCTTCGTCCTGCTTCATGTGCATGAAGGAGTCGAGGTCCCAGAGTCTCAGGATGAACTCTTTGCAGGACGAGTCCAGTGGGACAAAGACGTCCTCAGAGAAGGACGAGTCAGACTTCATGTGTCCAGACTCAGGACCGCTGACTCGGGTCTTTACCTGTGTGACGTGCTCACCAGTTATGGGATGAACTTTGGGGAATGTTGTCTCAATGTCTCTGGTAGGTTGATCCAGTAGAACTCGTTCAATCCAGCAGCTTTATTCAGATAAATAAAAACCTGAAGGAAAACATTTCTTCTTGCAGTTTCTGGGAAAATATGTTCCAACTTAATCTGTTGTTTCTATTTATTTATTTTTTCACTGAAGGTTTTGTTTCTCTTCACTGAAAGAAACAGATGTGTTTGGTCTCTTTGCAGCAGCGAGGGATCGACCAGAACCTGAGACGACATCTTCAGCGACAGAAAGTCCACAGCCAGAGAGTCGGGGACGGATCGGCCTCTACTGTTCACTGGGACTGACGGCTGCAGCTCTTCTGGCTCTTTCACTATTTAACATGATATTAATATATACTGTTAAGAGAAAGAAACCTCATTGCAGGCGTACTGGTGTTAAAGAAACAACCCATGAGGACCAACAGGTCTCTGTCCGGAGGATCTTATTGAACAAGTCATCACAGAACTGAACCACGACCATAAAACAAGAGACTCTTCAACATCTGGTTTAAGTGTCAGGAAAGGTATGGAGGAAGAGTCTAGGATGGAGACTCAGCTGTCATTTGATTCGTTATTCTGGTGTCAATCTTCTGTCGTTTAACTACTGACAGATACTGTTATAATGCACAATGCACATATTTAAAGTTAATGATGTAAATAATCCATGTTTATATGAGAAGTTGTTTAAACACTTTTGTTTTGTCTATTAGCATAAATATAAAAGTTACTTCATGCATTAATGGGCCTCTATGTTGTACTGGGACTAGTGGCAGCAGCAGCTGTTACTGGACTTCATCACATACTGCTCTCCAAGATATACATGGTATTATAGTACACAAGTGATGTACAAAAACCATGATAGATTATTTCTGTAATGTATTCTTTGTAATGAAAATGTGTGTGTGTGTATATATATATTATATATATATATATATATATATATATATATATATTATATATATATATATTATATATATATATATATATATATATATATATATATATATATATATATATATATATACACAGGTAAAAGCCAGTGAATTAGAATATTTTGAAAAACTTGATTTATTTCAGTAATTGCATTCAAAAGGTGTAACTTGTACATTATATTTATTCATTGCACACAGACTGATGCATTCAAATGTTTATTTCATTTAATTTTGATGATTTGAAGTGGCAACAAATGAAAATCCAAAATTCCGTGTGTCACAAAATTAGAATATTACTTAAGGCTGATACAAAAAAGGGATTTTTAGAAATGTTGGCCAACTGAAAAGTATGAAAATGAAAAATATGAGCATGTACAATACTCAATACTTGGTTGGAGCTCCTTTTGCCTCAATTACTGCGTTAATGCGGCGTGGCATGGAGTCCATGAGTTTCTGGCACTGCTCAGGTGTTATGAGAGCCCAGGTTGCTCTGATAGTGGCCTTCAACTCTTCTGCGTTTTTGGGTCTGGCATTCTGCATCTTCCTTTTCACAATACCCCACAGATTTTCTATGGGGCTAAGGTCAGGGGAGTTGGCTGGCCAATTTAGAACAGAAATACCATGGTCCGTAAACCAGGCACGGGTAGATTTTGCGCTGTGTGCAGGCGCCAAGTCCTGTTGGAACTTGAAATCTCCATCTCCAAAGAGCAGGTCAGCAGCAGGAAGCTGTTGAGTTGAGAGCTGTTGGGTTGGACTTTCGACTTGAAAGTGCATAACAAACAGATAATTAAACAATACAAATGTGATAAAGACATAAAATCACAGTTTTGAGTGTTGTGATTTTATGTCTTTATCACATTTTTATTGTTTAATTATCTGTTTGTTATGCACTTTCAAGTCGAAAGTCCAACCCAACAGCTGCTATTTTTATCCATGAATCTGCTTTACACTAGACTTCAGGCAACGTGGATCCTGTGCCTCCCAGAGTCTGGAGGAGGACAGGAGAGGCACAGGATCCACGTTGCCTGAAGTCTAGTGTAAAGTTTCCACCATCAGTGACGGTTTGGGGTGCCATGTCATCTGCTGGTGTCAGTCCACTCTGTTTCCTGAGATCCAGGGTCAACGCAGCCGTATACCAGCAAGTTTTAGAGCACTTCATGCTTCCTGCTGCTGACCTGCTCTTTGGACTTATAGTTACTCAAAACTGATTGCGGATAAATAAATAAGTAAAAGAAAACCGCATTAAAGAAATGCTGTCCTTTAGGATGTAGAGGGAAACGGTTTAGACTTCCTCATGTGTGATGTGTCCTAAAGGAGACAAGTCGAGGGAAAAATCGTTTATTCAAATGAATTCCTCGAAAGCAACAGAAACGCATTCGTAGAATCTGAAAGCGGAAAGAAACCTTCTTTTGCAAGAAGCTGCTGAGGTCAGCGGGCACGCGCCCACCGAGTGTTAAAGATAACGTGGGATTTTAATAAATCTAAAACAGATGTGCATATGGATAGATAGATATATATATATTATGGATAGATGTGCTGTCTCAACGAAACCTGTAAACTCGAGTTGAGTCTTACAGTATATAAGAAAGACTGACTGTGACTCCACAGGTTCATTCATCTTCGACTCCTCGCTGCTCGTCCTCAGAAGAATTCACACAAACTGGAGAACTTTGTCTCTTTATTTCTTTACGACTGAAGACGTCTACGAGGTAATGCATGATGAATAATGTAGTTATTATCATATGCATCATGCTGGACAGATATATATGTAAAGGGTTGGTGCTGTACAAAGATGAGATTCATTTAAGACTAATCAGATTATAACCCGATCCATTAAAAACAGCTGTATTATTTAGTAAAGCGCAATTTTTAACAATAACATGAGTTTGTGTGTTCACTGTGGTATTAGTTATGAATGTTGGTTCATAGATGTGCACAGTGTTCTTGATTTATGACAATAAGAAGCTGTACGTGTGAGAGGAAATATGTGAGTCCTGTTTGAGGAGTTTTAAAGAGTTGAAGTTAAGTTATCAGCTGTGAAAATAACTCTGGAGGAAGAGAGAGAAAAGGCGCGCAGCCTCAATGAGTGACAGCGCGCACGAGGAGAGAACGCCTTTTGCTCAATCCGTTCTGCGCATGCCCAGTTTTATGGGCATGTGCAAGTAGTCTGAGCAAGTAGCGGCAACTCTGCAGCTGAAACACACAACTAAACCGGCACGGAGCAGTTTAAACACCAGAGAAACTACAACATGAGGATCATATGGATAATTTATTGAAAGATGAATATTGTGTCTTTTTCTCTGAAGTTCTTCTCTCGCTCCACACGGACATGAGGACTCTCAGGAGTTTGACTGGTGAGACTTCAGAGCTTTAGACTTCTGAGCAAAGGTGAGTTATGAATGACTTCATGTTGGTGTATTATGTTAATATTACTGTACATGTTTATTATGTGAGGATTCCTGTATTAAACAAGATGTTTACGGGTAATAACGTGGACGGTTTGTTCAGTAAAGAGACAATTCAACAGTTAAAAGATGAGATTCATTTAAGACTAATCAGACTATAACCTGATCCATTAAAAACAGCTGTTTTATTTAGTAAAGCTCAACTTTCAACAACAACATGAGTTTGTGTGTTCACTGTGGTATTAGTTATGAATGTTGCTTCATAGATGTTCATAATATCGGATCCAGTCTACATCCAGGACATGTTCTTACATGGCTTGTAGCTAAACCAGTGGTTCTCAAAATTTTCTGTCACGCCCCACTTTGGAGGAAGAAAAATGTTCGGGCCCAACTTTTTGTGACTCCTCCATCAGTGCTTTTTTAAACATTGCAACATTGCAAATAAAGTTCTATCTGTGCAAAAAATAACTAATATTTGGCAAATAACCTGTTTTTCACTGAATATATTTTCAAGATAATAACAATAACGTTCAACCTGTGCAAAACAAAATGAGTGCAGATGTGTGAGCATCAGCATGTATCAGTATTAGTGGCTGCAGAGCTGCTTTCATCTACAAACATTTTTAAAACAGGGTTGTAGATTTTATACGGCTCTCAATTCATGCTCAATGTTGAGCTTAGATCTGTATTCTGTTTTGAGAGACGCAAACAACAGAAAAGACGACCTCACGGAGGCTTTTAGCAAAACGCCAAGAATCAGCGAGTCGCGCATCGTAACCTGGTAACGTAACGTAAACATTTGCCATGTATTTATTAATGACGTTTTATGTCCGTGTACTTTGTACTTTTGTAATATGTGAAGTTATCATGTTCATGGAGAGAGTGTTCGTCCTGAAACCACAAGGTCGCCGGTTCATCCCCATAGCTTCATGTTGAAGTGTCCTTGAGCAAGACACTGAATATATGCCATCGTTGAGTCCATCCCCTGCTCCTCCATCACCGTCTGGTACGCTGCAGCCACTGCCAAGGACAAGGCCAGGCTGCAGCGCATCATCCGCTCTGCGGAGAGGGTGGTTGGCTGCAATTTGCCATCCCTCCAGGGCTTGTTCGCTTCTAGGACTCTGAAGCGAGCTGACCCCTCTCACCCTGGTCACAACCTGTTCGAGTCCCTCCCCTCTGGCAGGAGGTTGAGGTCCATCAGGACCAAGACCTCACGCCACACCAACAGTTTCTTCCCGTCGGCAGTCGGGCTCATCAACAGAGCCCGGGTTCCCCACTGACTGATGCTATCACAACAGGACTATTTCGGACAATTCTTTCGGACTATTTTTCTTTCTTTTCTCTCTTCTTACCGGTCACTCCACTGCACACTTCATATTTAAACACTCATGCCACTTAACATACACTTAACTTAAACACACATGTCACTTTAACATACACTTACATTAATGTTGTCTGTTTGCCTGAACACTTTATCTTTATCTTATAATTGATTTGAAAATCATTGCACTGTTGCTGTCGTTGGATGTTGATTGTTGTTTGTCTCGTCTAGTCTAATGTATGCACCTTCCGCCTAACAAAATTCCTCGTTTGTGTAAACATTTCTGGCAATAAACGGTTTCTGATTCTGATTCTGATATGGATAATATGGAGCCAAATCCAGGGAAATAGTTTTGATCATTTAAAAAAAAAGATTTGAACCTGAAAGTTCAATTTTTGGTCTTGAACTTTGAAAAATTCAAGTGTATGACAAGTTTTGGGGGGTTAAATATAATTTGGATTAAATTCTGGATTTATTGCATATTTTTTATTTTTATGTTGTGAGGGCTGGAGACTGAAGATGTGAACCTCCAACACCTTGATGTGATGTGTTTGTGACTCTTGTCCTCTGTCTCCTCTCACAGGGACAAGATGACCTGCAGGATCCTGCTGCTCTTCCTCCTCTTCATCCTCACCTCCTGTGTCTGTGGTGAGTTTACTTGTGTATTTGTAAAGCCCTCCAGCTCTGAAGCATCACTGAACCCTCCACAGAGACCTGTAGATGAGTTTAAAGGCTGCATGTTAAAGCTGTCAGCTGGTCTGCTCCTCCCTCTCCCTCTCTGTCTCCTCAACAGGATCCTTTGTAGTGAATGTGACACAGAGCTCCTATCAGGCAGAGGAGAACCACAGCATCACACTGGAATGGAGGTTCACCACCAACACTGGCAGCTCCCCCAACCCCCTGGAAGTCTTCTGTCAGCTGTTAACTTCTATCAAGCCCTTCGTCCTGCTTCATGTGCATGAAGGAGTCGAGGTCCCAGAGTCTCAGGATGAACTCTTTGCAGGACGAGTCCAGTGGGACAAAGACGTCCTCAGAGAAGGACGAGTCAGACTTCATGTGTCCAGACTCAGGACCGCTGACTCGGGTCTTTACCATTGTGAAGTGTACACCAGTTATGGGACAAACTCTGGGGAATGTCGGCTCAATGTCTCTGGTAGGTTGATCCAGTAGAACTCGTTCAATCCAGCAGCTTTATTCAGATAAATAAAAACCTGAAGGAAAACCTTTCTTCTTGCAGTTTCTGGGAAAATGTGTTCCAACTTAATCTGTTGTTTCTATTTATTTATTTTTTCACTGAAGGTTTTGTTCCTCTTCACTTGAAAGAAACAGATGTGTTTGGTCTCTTTGCAGCAGCGAGGGATCGACCAGAACCTGAGACGACAAGCGGAAGAAGTCGGAGAAAAGATTCTTCAACGACAGAAAGTCCACAGCCAGAGAGTCGGGGACGGATCGTCCTCTACGTTGGACTGACGGCTGCAGCTCTTCTGACTCTTTCACTATTTATAATGATATTAATATATACTGTTAAGAGAAAGAAACCTCATTGCAGGCGTACTGGTGTTAAAGAAACAACCCATGAGGACCAACAGGTCTCTGTCTGAAGGAACTTATTGAACAAGTCATCACAGAACTGAACCATGTTTAAAAACAAGTTCATTTTACTGTGGGTTTGATTTTAAATATCTTTATTTCAGAAAAAACACTTTACCCACCTTAACTGTGCAATATAAATGCATGTTATTCTGTCTGACTATATAATACTGTTATTGTGAATTCTTTACTGTCTATATGACTGTTTTTCTGTTTATTTATTTATATATATGTATATATATGTATATATATATATATATATATATATATATATATATATATATATATATATATACTTTTTTTGGACTTTCTCTTGTGTGCACTTTACCTGTTTGCTGCTGTAATCCTGCAAATGTCCTCACTGCGTGACTAATACAGGAATATATAATATAATATACAGCAATAATAACTAATGTCAGTGTAAATAATGATTTACATGGAGTTGAATCAATCTTCTGTCCTCTTCCTACTGACTAATATTGTTATGATGCACAATGCACTTATTTAAAGTTACTGATGTGTTCATATTGTAAATGAATCCCTATTGACATGAGAAGCATTCACAATAAAGTTACTACAGAACTCTTATTGTGTGTTTCTGAGCCCCAGATTCTGTGTATAAACTAATGTTACTGCAGCAGGTGTCTGACAGTCTGCTCCACTCAGTCCTGGTTCAACTAAACATCCCATAGTATCAGAAAATCACCGTCACCCATATGAGAGACAATTAATACAGATTTTAGAAATGAAAAAATCTGCCTTGCCTACAAATGTTTTGTGTATCGACTAATATTAATAAACAATGAAAATAATTATTTAAAACCCACCTGCAAGAAATAAAAAAATGCAAAGTTAACATTTGTGTGTGTGTGTGTGTGTGTGTGTGTGTGTGTGTATGTGCTATACAGGTGTACACATGACAGAATGAATGAACTGAATGTAAATAGTGTAGTCTTATAAATGCATAAGGAGAAGTTACAAAGAGACATAAACAGATAGTAAAACAGTAGTAATGTAAAAGCGTTCAAAGGTAAAATAATAATAATAAAAGTGAGTGAACGCTCTTAATCTGCATATTTGATCAGAGCAGACTCAACGTTCAGAGCATGGGTTCACCTCTTCCCTCTTCTTTCTAAATGTATTTTTATTTTTAAAAAAGTGTTACTGTTTTGTTAGTTCAAACTGAAATGTACTGTTTCATTGTTGGGTTATCACTGTCATGTTGTTGTTCTCTCACTGAATTTATTGTTAAATATTGTAAGTGGAGGTGTGAATGTCACTTTTATTTTACAACAATACTGTGTAATACTGTTAATTCCCTGAATTTAGTTAAAATGTAATCATGTTTTAATCTTGGTTTTGAGCTGGTGTTCTTTTTCTCTTTTTTTAAAAGATTATTCTTTTTTTTTTTTGCCTTCATTTGAACGCATCAGAAAATGCCTAAAAATGTTCGATGAAAAGTAACCACCACTCTTTGTGTCCTTTCGATCATTGCTGTCAATATTATTTATTTGTATACCATTTGTCTTTCACTATAACGGAGAAAAAAAAAATCGGAAGGGAATTTCAAGTTGTTTTTTAAATGCTTTTATTAGTATTTAATATCACATTAAATACTTGAAACCCAGGAAGAGGGATCCCATCTCCGCGGACGGCTGGGTGCTACAACACATGCAGGAGTTCATCACGTTCTCCTGTGTGCTCGTGTTATTGTAGCCATGCGTGAACCCTGAGCCGGTCCAGGGTGGCGCGCTCTTCGGGGTCCTGCACCAAACACAGTCTTAGGAAGTCCTGGCATTCTGGAGAGAGAGAGGAGAAGAAAGGTGAGGGTGGCGCTCCAGTGATCCGTCAGGACGGGAATACTCAAACGATCAGATTTGTGTGTGCTGACGTGTTTTTTTCCATACCTTCGGACAGAGTCTCGGCGATTTTCAGCGACCCCTTCAGGAATTTCTTCGTCAGACAAATTGTATTAGTGTGGAGCGCTTCGTACAGCAGCGTTCCGATCTGCCACACCGTGAAGGGTCCGGCGCGGTACTGGCGACGGCACTCTGGAGCCGCGTGGACCGAGTTACCTAGAATACACAGACGTGATAATAACGGCGAGGAGCTTTGTTTCAAGGTGAAAGTCACACATGGGTGAAAGATAAAGGTCGACGTCTTACCGAGGTACTTGTGGAAGGAGTCCCCTTCCTTCGCGAAGCAGCTCACTCCAAAGTCAACAACCCGAACGCGCGGGACGTCCGAGCCGGTCTCGATCAGGATATTCGCCTGATGAATATCCCGGTGAAAAACGTGTTTGTTGTGGAGGTCAACTGCTGCATCCACCAGCTGTTTGAATATGATCTGAAAGACAAAAAGAGAGAGGTGAGGGATGTGTTCATGCCTGTTTATATAATCAGAATCAATAGAAAACAATGACCAAAAACGAGGACAATAAATCCTCAATTGCCAAAATAAATCCCGTAAGTAGCCCCCCAGTTCCTGTAAAAAGTTAAAAACAGAAGGATCCTCCTACTTACCTTGGCCTCCCCCTCTGGTATGGAGCCTCCTTTGCCTCTGATGTGGTTCTGAAAGTTTTCAGATGGAACCGGTCTCTCGTGCACCAGGATGAGCTCCTGGCCCAGTTGGTACCAGTCCAGTAGGGCTACTGGTGCTGACGCCCCTACTGAACTGCTGGGTTGCTCCTGCAGCCTCAGCATGACGGCCACCTCTATGGGGATCTGCCTCCCAGCATCCTCCTGGTCATCGTACAGGATGTTGTTCTTCCGAACGTGTTTGATGGCAACAGGCAGACTATCTTCTCTGCGATATCCAGCAAACACACAACCGAATGCTCCTTCGCCCACTTTACACTCCTGCTGGTATTTAGCCTTAAATTCAGCTGGACAGAGAAACACATTTGTTTTATTTATACATTCGTGAGTCACACAAATTGAAAGCTATAAGCTTTAATATGAGTCTCTTTAATGTTATACTTAAAATGCATCCTAATGTTGCACTTCCATGAGGTCAAACCCTGCATTCATCACTATCTACTTACCTCGCAGGGCTTTTATGGACACTTTCTTTGGGGCCTCCTGTTTGGTGTCCTTCAGGTCCCGCCTCCTCTTCTTTGCTCCGACTGCTCCTTCAACGGCGACGACGGCCTTCCTCTTGCCGACGGTCACTTCCTGCCGGATCTCTGGTTCTGGTCCCTTCAGGGCCACCCTCCTCTTCTTTCTTCTGTTGGCTCCTTCACCATCGGCGACAGCCTTCCTCTTGCCGATGGTCACTTCCTGTCGGGTCTCTGGTTCTGTTCCCTTCAGGGCCACCCTCCTCTTCTTTCTTCTGTTGGCTCCTTCACCATCGGCGACAACCTTCCTCTTGCCGACGGTCACTTCCTGCCGGGTCTCTGGTTCTGTTCCCTTCAGGGCCACCCTCCTCTTCTTTCTTCTGTTGGCTCCTTCAGCATCGGCTACAGCCTTCCTCTTGCCGACCGTCACTTTCTTTGGGGCCTCCTGTTTGGTGTCCTTCAGTTCCCGCCTCCTCTTCTTTCTTCTGTTGGCTCCTTCAGCATCGGCTACAGCCTTCCTCTTGCCGACCGTCACTTTCTTTGGGGCCTCCTGTTTGGTGTCCTTCAGTTCCCGCCTCCTCTTCTTTCTTCTGTTGGCTCCTTCCACATCGCCGACCGCCTTCCTCTTGCCGACCGTCACTTCCTTCACAGCTGTACTGCAGCTTGCTATAGGTGAGAAGAAGAAAAACACATCAGCTTGACAGTCACAGGCACTAACATGGGCAATAACAATCCTCCATACTAAATGAGGAAATAGACAACGCCATCCTCGAGTGGTATCTATCCATGCAGGTAGTTTGGTCTCCAGCCCAATACGATGCACAGCATTGAAACATTTAACAGCAACATCTCTTTCCAAAAACAGGCTCCTTGTTACTCTGAACATCTACAAGCCTCACTGTAGTCAGTTGCTGCTGGGCCAACCTTCTACCAAAGAAATAGTCCCAAACACACTACAGTGTGTTGGGTTGATTGTCCATCCTACCCAGGGCTCTGCTGTTGGAAAGAGAGGTTGAGGTGTGCACCAACAATGGTGCACTGAGGTGAGATCAGAAATCCCAGATACAGATCTAAAAAATACCCCAAACTATCTGCATCAAAAAGTCCCATTAGAGGGAAGCGAGGATTAGTTTTCTTGTAACGTTTATTTAGTGCTTAAGAAACTTATGGATGTGTTAAAGCACTCATAATTATATGACAGTGTTATTAGTACACCATACATATCATTATTGTAGAACATGATTAAGGTACTCATCCGCCCATACACATATTCAAACTCCTATTATATGGTATTCTACACATACATGTATGTATGCATTCAGTACATACATCATCATAAGTATATATTCATTTGTATACTACTACCAGCAGGCACATTTAAATGAATACAATCTGATTGATTTGGGTGAGGAGGCACTTAAAATTAGCCCATACATTTTCCCAACACTTACGCATTTAACTTGATATTTTGCGATGCTTATGTGACTCTAGCCCGACCAGCGGAGGCGGTGTTATGCTGCGTTCACAAACAGGAAGTGTTGCGAATATTCGCTACGCTTTGGATGTGAACGCAGCATTAGACTTTGCCATGATATGGTCTTAAATTCATCATATGTAGTCATGATTATCTCCTGCTCCTCCACGAAGAAAAGAGATGCTCTTTCTCAGAGTTTATTTAAAATCGTAGCGTTTGAAGATCATGCAATCTGTGTTTGACTCCTCCCCCTTCTGAAGAGGAGCGTGCGGCGCATTTATCCAGATGACTGATGTCTGGTTAGAATGAACGAGACTGTTTGAGGGCGGGTCAACCTTTGAAGAACCCGGAAAGCCTGATGTCAATCATCTCGCTAACTTAAGCTGGATAATAGGACATTTGATCGACTTTGTTGAACCAGGTACGAAGAATACTGCCCTGAAGTCTATTTAGATCAATAAATCAACATCCTAGCATCTCCTAGCATCTCCCAGCAGTCTGAACCCAGTTCAGTGAACTGGTCCACACTCCCAACCACAGTTTCACATAACCAGCTTACCTTTGCCCGGTGAAAAAAGCCTTCTGCTTTTCACCGTCGAGGTCCCCTCTCCGTCTGTGGCCTTCCTCTTCACCACCCTTCTTCTCCGGTTGCAGACCGGTTCACCTTCAGGGACCTCGGTCTTTTCCACGAGGGCCCCTCTGGCCTTCCTGCCCCGGGTCTTGGCCAGCTTTGCAGCGTCTTTGCCCATTTCTAATGTTGAAATGTTCCTCACAAGATATCTTCAGAGCAAATGTGTTGGTCCAAGGCTTGACCTCGATATATAAGGGACTTTGTCGTTGATATTAGTTTTCAAATAAATATCAAAGCCCATGGAATGTTCCCTCATATCGGAATATTCCGGAACAGTTCACTGTGATGTTTAGTCTGTTGAATGAATGGTGTGTATATGCATTTGTATAGATGGAGGTTATCCACTGAAATGATTCATACAATACATAACACACACAGTGCTGCTGACTTTCCTTCTAATGTCATTATATTATTATTATTATTATTAACCATTCATGTTGATCTAAGATTTTAAAGAATACATATACAATGATTGTATTGTAATAATTGTGTATTATTATTATTATTATTATTATTATTATTATTATTATTATATGTGTACATATAATTTGTGGGTTGTCATGCAATTTTGGTGCAGATCCATCAGTCTCCATTCTGGACCCGGGAGATGGGAAGCTCTATTTTTATTTACTTTTTATTTACTTTTTATTTTTATTCCTCCTTTTGAAAAACTATAACCACTACACTACTCAACACATAAATAAGATAGTATTTATTTATTTTAATTGTATTTTATTATTTTGGTCTCATGATATTTTTGTTTTTTGTTAATGGGTTTACTGATCATATTTAGATTGTTTGTAATGTCTTAATTGATGTCCATATTTAGATTTGAGTCTAATTTATTAGTCTTAATTGATGTTTTGTGGATAATTAGTCTGCTGCATGTTTTTCTTAAATGCTATAAGTGATGCCTTAATTTGTCGTAATTCACATTGTTTACAGATTAGTGAAATAATTGAAAGCCTGACCAATAGTTGAACTCTCTGATGCTGAAATGTGTTTGAAACTGTGTGAGCTGCACTAGACGTTGTCATTCTGATTCCCACATTCAGGAATGATGTTAGGCTATAGTTCAACTGTCCAGACATTTAAATCCCCCGAACCATTTCATGTGCCGTCACAAAATAAATAGAAAAAGTTACAAAATGGGAAATCCCATTAACTCCATTTAGATGTGTGTGTGTGTGTGTGTGTGTGTGTGTGTGTGTGTGTGTGTGTGTGTGTGTGTGTGTGTGTGTGTGTGTGTGTGAGTGTGTGTGTGTGTGTCAGAATGAATGCACTGAATGTAAATAGTGTAGTCTTATGAATGCATAATGAGAAGTTACAAAGAGACGTAAACAGATAGTAAAACAGTAGTAATGTAAAAGCGTTCAAAGGTAAAATAATACTAATAAAAGTGAGTGAACGCTGCAGAAAGATGAAGTTGTGATCACTAGTGTCTCCTCTCAGAAGATGATCTGCTGCATCCTGCTGCTCATCACACTGACCTCATGTGTGTGTGGTGAGTTTACATCCTCACTTCATGCTCCACACACACACAAGTTCACATGAGTCTCCGTTTACAGCTCAAGGGCTGAAGACAGAAGGCTGCATGGGGTCATGACTGCTGGCGTTGGGAGGAGTTAAGCAACCAATGACTACAGCGCACCTGTTAGCCACGCCCACCTCTGCAGCTCATTCGCTCTCCCCTGTTAGCCACGCCCACCTCTGCTCTCTCTGCTGCACCTCCCTCCATCTGGGTCTGCTCTACTTTCTGTTCCAAGAGTCAGAACTAAACACGGAGAAGCAGCGTTCAGCTTTTCTGCTCCACACATCTGGAACAAGGTCCCTGAAAGCAGCTGAGACCTTCAGGGACCCTCAGCGCCTTTACGTCCAGACTGAAGACTTTTCGGTTTGCAGCACCAACCCTTTACATATAAATCTGTTCATGATTCATATATAATAACATCATTATTCATTCATGCATTACCTCGTATACATACGTCTTCAGTCGCGTAAAGAGACAAAGTGTTGATACAAAGAAACAATATAATAATCATTTATACGGAGCACCATTTGGAAATGTGCATTTCCATGTTGCGTAAATACTTTGACTTCCTGTTTCTCAGAGAGGAGACGTGACGACATCATGATCTTAATAAACTACAGTAATATCGAGGAAGAATCGTTAAAACAAATAAAACACGTTTTATTCTGAAAGGTTTCTTTCCGCTTTCAGATGCTGCAAATGAGTTTCTGATGTTTCGTGAATTATTTTGAAGAGACGATCTTTCCATCGACATCCTAAAGGACGCCATTTCTTTACTAAAGTTTTATTTTACTTATTTATTAATCCGCAATAAGTTTTGAGTAACAATCAGTGAGGTCATTTTAATATTTCTCTTCTCTTCTTCAGGTGAAAGTGAAGTGAAGCCACCTGGTGACTGAAATAAATAAAGTACTACAAGCCCAGAATACTTTAAATGTTCAGTATTTACTGAGAAAAACTAACTAGATGTTTAGATATTGTGATCTAAACATCTAGTTTGTATCTTCTCTATTTTAGTACATTTATGCAACTAGTATACATTTAAGATGCTTTATACTTCAATTCCAGGTAAATATTGTACATTTTACTGTACTACACCTCAGAGGTACATATTGTACTTTTTACTACATTTGTCTAAGTTTTCCTTCATGTGTTGAAAATGTTTTCCTACTTCTTCAGATAAATAAAGTATTTAAAACGCCTTGTGGATCTGATGTAAAATTCTGTTAAAAAGATGAATTTAATTTATTTTATATTTCACCAGGTGGAGATGAGAAAGAGAAAGTATGGCTGGACCAATTGGAAGTGAGGGGGCGTGGCCACTGGGTTTGAAAAGAACGAAGAATCATATCGTCGGTTTGAAAGCACATGCAGAGATATCATGGTCTAGAGCACGATGCAGGATCTCAAACTACAACCAGAGGATCATATGCATAATTTAATGAAAAATTAAAACTGAGTCTTTTTCTCTGAAGTTCTTCTCTCGCTCCACACTGACACGAGGACTCTCAGGAGTTTAACTGGTGAGACTTCAGAGCTTTAGACTTCTGAGCAAAGGTGAGTTATGAATGACTTCATGTTGGTGTATTATGTTAATATTACTGTGCATGTTTATTATGTGAGGATTCCTGTATTAGACAAGATGTTTACGGGTAACAACGTGGACGGTTTGTTCAGTAAAGAGACAATTCAACAGTTAAAAGATTAGATTCATTTAAGACTAATCAGACTATAACCTGATCCATTAAAAACAGCTGTTTTATTTAGTACATTTGTTTTTAACAATAACATGAGTTTATGTGTTCACTGTGGTATTAGTTATGAATGTTGCGCCATAGTGAGCAGTTAATGAGTGACAGGACAGCGCGCACGAGCAGAGCCTTTAAACCCGTTTCAATGTAATTTGCATACGATTCCTGCACATGCGCAGAACGGATCGAACGTTGACGATGTCCCTCGTGTCGAGTCTTTTGCGACACTTGTTGACTGTTTCCTGTAGTGTTGAAAATCTGGAGCTGACTTAAAACACATGACTGCAGTTTCTACTTATTTAATCTGACTGAATGAAACGTCTTCAGGTGAACAAGTTGCCACAGCTGTGGTTGTAGTTCACGTTGTTGTTCATCAGCATCAAGGCTTTGTGTCATCAGTTGTGTTAATAAGCAGAATGATGAACACTATCAGGAGGATTGTGAGGGCTGGAGACTGAAGATGTGAACCTCCAACACCTTGATGTGATGTGTTTGTGACTCTTGTCCTCTGTCTCCTCTCACAGGGACAAGATGCTCTTCCTCCTCTTCCTCCTCACCTCCTGTGTCTGTGGTGAGTTTACTTGTGTATTTGTAAAGCCCTCCAGCTCTGAAGCATCACTGAACCCTCCACAGAGACCTGTAGATGAGTTTAAAGGCTGCATGTTAAAGCTGTCAGCTGGTCTGCTCCTCCCTCTCCCTCTCTGTCTCCTCAACAGGATCCTTTGTAGTGAATGTGACACAGAGCTCCTATCAGGCAGAGGAGAACCACAGCATCACACTGGAATGGAGGTTCACCACCAACACTGGCAGCTCCCCCAAAGCCCTGGATGTCTTCTGTCAGCTGTTAACTCGTATCAAGCCCTTCGTCCTGCTTCATGTGCATGAAGGAGTCGAGGTCCCAGAGTCTCAGGATGAACTCTTTGCAGGACGAGTCCAGTGGGACAAAGACGTCCTCAGAGAAGGACGAGTCAGACTTCATGTGTCCAGACTCAGGACCGCTGACTCGGGTCTTTACCTGTGTGACGTGCTCACCAGTTATGGGATGAACTTTGGGGAATGTTGTCTCAATGTCTCTGGTAGGTTGATCCAGTAGAACTCGTTCAATCCAGCAGCTTTATTCAGATAAATAAAAACCTGAAGGAAAACATTTCTTCTTGCAGTTTCTGGGAAAATATGTTCCAACTTAATCTGTTGTTTCTATTTATTTATTTTTTCACTGAAGGTTTTGTTTCTCTTCACTGAAAGAAACAGATGTGTTTGGTCTCTTTGCAGCAGCGAGGGATCGACCAGAACCTGAGACGACATCTTCAGCGACAGAAAGTCCACAGCCAGAGAGTCGGGGACGGATCGGCCTCTACTGTTCACTGGGACTGACGGCTGCAGCTCTTCTGGCTCTTTCACTATTTAACATGATATTAATATATACTGTTAAGAGAAAGAAACCTCATTGCAGGCGTACTGGTGTTAAAGAAACAACCCATGAGGACCAACAGGTCTCTGTCCGGAGGATCTTATTGAACAAGTCATCACAGAACTGAACCACGACCATAAAACAAGAGACTCTTCAACATCTGGTTTAAGTGTCAGGAAAGGTATGGAGGAAGAGTCTAGGATGGAGACTCAGCTGTCATTTGATTCGTTATTCTGGTGTCAATCTTCTGTCGTTTAACTACTGACAGATACTGTTATAATGCACAATGCACATATTTAAAGTTAATGATGTAAATAATCCATGTTTATATGAGAAGTTGTTTAAACACTTTTGTTTTGTCTATTAGCATAAATATAAAAGTTACTTCATGCATTAATGGGCCTCTATGTTGTACTGGGACTAGTGGCAGCAGCAGCTGTTACTGGACTTCATCACATACTGCTCTCCAAGATATACATGGTATTATAGTACACAAGTGATGTACAAAAACCATGATAGATTATTTCTGTAATGTATTCTTTGTAATGAAAATGTGTGTGTGTGTATATATATATTATATATATATATATATATATATATATATATTATATATATATATATTATATATATATATATATATATATATATATATATATATATATATATATATATACACAGGTAAAAGCCAGTGAATTAGAATATTTTGAAAAACTTGATTTATTTCAGTAATTGCATTCAAAAGGTGTAACTTGTACATTATATTTATTCATTGCACACAGACTGATGCATTCAAATGTTTATTTCATTTAATTTTGATGATTTGAAGTGGCAACAAATGAAAATCCAAAATTCCGTGTGTCACAAAATTAGAATATTACTTAAGGCTGATACAAAAAAGGGATTTTTAGAAATGTTGGCCAACTGAAAAGTATGAAAATGAAAAATATGAGCATGTACAATACTCAATACTTGGTTGGAGCTCCTTTTGCCTCAATTACTGCGTTAATGCGGCGTGGCATGGAGTCCATGAGTTTCTGGCACTGCTCAGGTGTTATGAGAGCCCAGGTTGCTCTGATAGTGGCCTTCAACTCTTCTGCGTTTTTGGGTCTGGCATTCTGCATCTTCCTTTTCACAATACCCCACAGATTTTCTATGGGGCTAAGGTCAGGGGAGTTGGCTGGCCAATTTAGAACAGAAATACCATGGTCCGTAAACCAGGCACGGGTAGATTTTGCGCTGTGTGCAGGCGCCAAGTCCTGTTGGAACTTGAAATCTCCATCTCCAAAGAGCAGGTCAGCAGCAGGAAGCTGTTGAGTTGAGAGCTGTTGGGTTGGACTTTCGACTTGAAAGTGCATAACAAACAGATAATTAAACAATACAAATGTGATAAAGACATAAAATCACAGTTTTGAGTGTTGTGATTTTATGTCTTTATCACATTTTTATTGTTTAATTATCTGTTTGTTATGCACTTTCAAGTCGAAAGTCCAACCCAACAGCTGCTATTTTTATCCATGAATCTGCTTTACACTAGACTTCAGGCAACGTGGATCCTGTGCCTCCCAGAGTCTGGAGGAGGACAGGAGAGGCACAGGATCCACGTTGCCTGAAGTCTAGTGTAAAGTTTCCACCATCAGTGACGGTTTGGGGTGCCATGTCATCTGCTGGTGTCAGTCCACTCTGTTTCCTGAGATCCAGGGTCAACGCAGCCGTATACCAGCAAGTTTTAGAGCACTTCATGCTTCCTGCTGCTGACCTGCTCTTTGGACTTATAGTTACTCAAAACTGATTGCGGATAAATAAATAAGTAAAAGAAAACCGCATTAAAGAAATGCTGTCCTTTAGGATGTAGAGGGAAACGGTTTAGACTTCCTCATGTGTGATGTGTCCTAAAGGAGACAAGTCGAGGGAAAAATCGTTTATTCAAATGAATTCCTCGAAAGCAACAGAAACGCATTCGTAGAATCTGAAAGCGGAAAGAAACCTTCTTTTGCAAGAAGCTGCTGAGGTCAGCGGGCACGCGCCCACCGAGTGTTAAAGATAACGTGGGATTTTAATAAATCTAAAACAGATGTGCATATGGATAGATAGATATATATATATTATGGATAGATGTGCTGTCTCAACGAAACCTGTAAACTCGAGTTGAGTCTTACAGTATATAAGAAAGACTGACTGTGACTCCACAGGTTCATTCATCTTCGACTCCTCGCTGCTCGTCCTCAGAAGAATTCACACAAACTGGAGAACTTTGTCTCTTTATTTCTTTACGACTGAAGACGTCTACGAGGTAATGCATGATGAATAATGTAGTTATTATCATATGCATCATGCTGGACAGATATATATGTAAAGGGTTGGTGCTGTACAAAGATGAGATTCATTTAAGACTAATCAGATTATAACCCGATCCATTAAAAACAGCTGTATTATTTAGTAAAGCGCAATTTTTAACAATAACATGAGTTTGTGTGTTCACTGTGGTATTAGTTATGAATGTTGGTTCATAGATGTGCACAGTGTTCTTGATTTATGACAATAAGAAGCTGTACGTGTGAGAGGAAATATGTGAGTCCTGTTTGAGGAGTTTTAAAGAGTTGAAGTTAAGTTATCAGCTGTGAAAATAACTCTGGAGGAAGAGAGAGAAAAGGCGCGCAGCCTCAATGAGTGACAGCGCGCACGAGGAGAGAACGCCTTTTGCTCAATCCGTTCTGCGCATGCCCAGTTTTATGGGCATGTGCAAGTAGTCTGAGCAAGTAGCGGCAACTCTGCAGCTGAAACACACAACTAAACCGGCACGGAGCAGTTTAAACACCAGAGAAACTACAACATGAGGATCATATGGATAATTTATTGAAAGATGAATATTGTGTCTTTTTCTCTGAAGTTCTTCTCTCGCTCCACACGGACATGAGGACTCTCAGGAGTTTGACTGGTGAGACTTCAGAGCTTTAGACTTCTGAGCAAAGGTGAGTTATGAATGACTTCATGTTGGTGTATTATGTTAATATTACTGTACATGTTTATTATGTGAGGATTCCTGTATTAAACAAGATGTTTACGGGTAATAACGTGGACGGTTTGTTCAGTAAAGAGACAATTCAACAGTTAAAAGATGAGATTCATTTAAGACTAATCAGACTATAACCTGATCCATTAAAAACAGCTGTTTTATTTAGTAAAGCTCAACTTTCAACAACAACATGAGTTTGTGTGTTCACTGTGGTATTAGTTATGAATGTTGCTTCATAGATGTTCATAATATCGGATCCAGTCTACATCCAGGACATGTTCTTACACGGCTTGTAGCTAAACCAGTGGTTCTCAAAATTTTCTGTCACGCCCCACTTTGGAGGAAGAAAAATGTTCGGGCCCAACTTTTTGTGACTCCTCCATCAGTGCTTTTTTAAACATTGCAACATTGCAAATAAAGTTCTATCTGTGCAAAAAATAACTAATATTTGGCAAATAACCTGTTTTTCACTGAATATATTTTCAAGATAATAACAATAACGTTCAACCTGTGCAAAACAAAATGAGTGCAGATGTGTGAGCATCAGCATGTATCAGTATTAGTGGCTGCAGAGCTGCTTTCATCTACAAACATTTTTAAAACAGGGTTGTAGATTTTATACGGCTCTCAATTCATGCTCAATGTTGAGCTTAGATCTGTATTCTGTTTTGAGAGACGCAAACAACAGAAAAGACGACCTCACGGAGGCTTTTAGCAAAACGCCAAGAATCAGCGAGTCGCGCATCGTAACCTGGTAACGTAACGTAAACATTTGCCATGTATTTATTAATGACGTTTTATGTCCGTGTACTTTGTACTTTTGTAATATGTGAAGTTATCATGTTCATGGAGAGAGTGTTCGTCCTGAAACCACAAGGTCGCCGGTTCATCCCCATAGCTTCATGTTGAAGTGTCCTTGAGCAAGACACTGAATATATGCCATCGTTGAGTCCATCCCCTGCTCCTCCATCACCGTCTGGTACGCTGCAGCCACTGCCAAGGACAAGGCCAGGCTGCAGCGCATCATCCGCTCTGCGGAGAGGGTGGTTGGCTGCAATTTGCCATCCCTCCAGGGCTTGTTCGCTTCTAGGACTCTGAAGCGAGCTGACCCCTCTCACCCTGGTCACAACCTGTTCGAGTCCCTCCCCTCTGGCAGGAGGTTGAGGTCCATCAGGACCAAGACCTCACGCCACACCAACAGTTTCTTCCCGTCGGCAGTCGGGCTCATCAACAGAGCCCGGGTTCCCCACTGACTGATGCTATCACAACAGGACTATTTCGGACAATTCTTTCGGACTATTTTTCTTTCTTTTCTCTCTTCTTACCGGTCACTCCACTGCACACTTCATATTTAAACACTCATGCCACTTAACATACACTTAACTTAAACACACATGTCACTTTAACATACACTTACATTAATGTTGTCTGTTTGCCTGAACACTTTATCTTTATCTTATAATTGATTTGAAAATCATTGCACTGTTGCTGTCGTTGGATGTTGATTGTTGTTTGTCTCGTCTAGTCTAATGTATGCACCTTCCGCCTAACAAAATTCCTCGTTTGTGTAAACATTTCTGGCAATAAACGGTTTCTGATTCTGATTCTGATATGGATAATATGGAGCCAAATCCAGGGAAATAGTTTTGATCATTTAAAAAAAAAGATTTGAACCTGAAAGTTCAATTTTTGGTCTTGAACTTTGAAAAATTCAAGTGTATGACAAGTTTTGGGGGGTTAAATATAATTTGGATTAAATTCTGGATTTATTGCATATTTTTTATTTTTATGTTGTGAGGGCTGGAGACTGAAGATGTGAACCTCCAACACCTTGATGTGATGTGTTTGTGACTCTTGTCCTCTGTCTCCTCTCACAGGGACAAGATGACCTGCAGGATCCTGCTGCTCTTCCTCCTCTTCATCCTCACCTCCTGTGTCTGTGGTGAGTTTACTTGTGTATTTGTAAAGCCCTCCAGCTCTGAAGCATCACTGAACCCTCCACAGAGACCTGTAGATGAGTTTAAAGGCTGCATGTTAAAGCTGTCAGCTGGTCTGCTCCTCCCTCTCCCTCTCTGTCTCCTCAACAGGATCCTTTGTAGTGAATGTGACACAGAGCTCCTATCAGGCAGAGGAGAACCACAGCATCACACTGGAATGGAGGTTCACCACCAACACTGGCAGCTCCCCCAACCCCCTGGAAGTCTTCTGTCAGCTGTTAACTTCTATCAAGCCCTTCGTCCTGCTTCATGTGCATGAAGGAGTCGAGGTCCCAGAGTCTCAGGATGAACTCTTTGCAGGACGAGTCCAGTGGGACAAAGACGTCCTCAGAGAAGGACGAGTCAGACTTCATGTGTCCAGACTCAGGACCGCTGACTCGGGTCTTTACCATTGTGAAGTGTACACCAGTTATGGGACAAACTCTGGGGAATGTCGGCTCAATGTCTCTGGTAGGTTGATCCAGTAGAACTCGTTCAATCCAGCAGCTTTATTCAGATAAATAAAAACCTGAAGGAAAACCTTTCTTCTTGCAGTTTCTGGGAAAATGTGTTCCAACTTAATCTGTTGTTTCTATTTATTTATTTTTTCACTGAAGGTTTTGTTCCTCTTCACTTGAAAGAAACAGATGTGTTTGGTCTCTTTGCAGCAGCGAGGGATCGACCAGAACCTGAGACGACAAGCGGAAGAAGTCGGAGAAAAGATTCTTCAACGACAGAAAGTCCACAGCCAGAGAGTCGGGGACGGATCGTCCTCTACGTTGGACTGACGGCTGCAGCTCTTCTGACTCTTTCACTATTTATAATGATATTAATATATACTGTTAAGAGAAAGAAACCTCATTGCAGGCGTACTGGTGTTAAAGAAACAACCCATGAGGACCAACAGGTCTCTGTCTGAAGGAACTTATTGAACAAGTCATCACAGAACTGAACCATGTTTAAAAACAAGTTCATTTTACTGTGGGTTTGATTTTAAATATCTTTATTTCAGAAAAAACACTTTACCCACCTTAACTGTGCAATATAAATGCATGTTATTCTGTCTGACTATATAATACTGTTATTGTGAATTCTTTACTGTCTATATGACTGTTTTTCTGTTTATTTATTTATATATATGTATATATATGTATATATATATATATATATATATATATATATATATATATACTTTTTTTGGACTTTCTCTTGTGTGCACTTTACCTGTTTGCTGCTGTAATCCTGCAAATGTCCTCACTGCGTGACTAATACAGGAATATATAATATAATATACAGCAATAATAACTAATGTCAGTGTAAATAATGATTTACATGGAGTTGAATCAATCTTCTGTCCTCTTCCTACTGACTAATATTGTTATGATGCACAATGCACTTATTTAAAGTTACTGATGTGTTCATATTGTAAATGAATCCCTATTGACATGAGAAGCATTCACAATAAAGTTACTACAGAACTCTTATTGTGTGTTTCTGAGCCCCAGATTCTGTGTATAAACTAATGTTACTGCAGCAGGTGTCTGACAGTCTGCTCCACTCAGTCCTGGTTCAACTAAACATCCCATAGTATCAGAAAATCACCGTCACCCATATGAGAGACAATTAATACAGATTTTAGAAATGAAAAAATCTGCCTTGCCTACAAATGTTTTGTGTATCGACTAATATTAATAAACAATGAAAATAATTATTTAAAACCCACCTGCAAGAAATAAAAAAATGCAAAGTTAACATTTGTGTGTGTGTGTGTGTGTGTGTGTGTGTGTGTATGTGCTATACAGGTGTACACATGACAGAATGAATGAACTGAATGTAAATAGTGTAGTCTTATAAATGCATAAGGAGAAGTTACAAAGAGACATAAACAGATAGTAAAACAGTAGTAATGTAAAAGCGTTCAAAGGTAAAATAATAATAATAAAAGTGAGTGAACGCTCTTAATCTGCATATTTGATCAGAGCAGACTCAACGTTCAGAGCATGGGTTCACCTCTTCCCTCTTCTTTCTAAATGTATTTTTATTTTTAAAAAAGTGTTACTGTTTTGTTAGTTCAAACTGAAATGTACTGTTTCATTGTTGGGTTATCACTGTCATGTTATTGTTCTCTCACTGAATTTATTGTTAAATATTGTAAGTGGAGGTGTGAATGTCACTTTTATTTTACAACAATACTGTGTAATACTGTTAATTCCCTGAATTTAGTTAAAATGTAATCATGTTTTAATCTTGGTTTTGAGCTGGTGTTCTTTTTCTCTTTTTTTAAAAGATTATTCTTTTTTTTTTTTGCCTTCATTTGAACGCATCAGAAAATGCCTAAAAATGTTCGATGAAAAGTAACCACCACTCTTTGTGTCCTTTCGATCATTGCTGTCAATATTATTTATTTGTATACCATTTGTCTTTCACTATAACGGAGAAAAAAAAAATCGGAAGGGAATTTCAAGTTGTTTTTTAAATGCTTTTATTAGTATTTAATATCACATTAAATACTTGAAACCCAGGAAGAGGGATCCCATCTCCGCGGACGGCTGGGTGCTACAACACATGCAGGAGTTCATCACGTTCTCCTGTGTGCTCGTGTTATTGTAGCCATGCGTGAACCCTGAGCCGGTCCAGGGTGGCGCGCTCTTCGGGGTCCTGCACCAAACACAGTCTTAGGAAGTCCTGGCATTCTGGAGAGAGAGAGGAGAAGAAAGGTGAGGGTGGCGCTCCAGTGATCCGTCAGGACGGGAATACTCAAACGATCAGATTTGTGTGTGCTGACGTGTTTTTTTCCATACCTTCGGACAGAGTCTCGGCGATTTTCAGCGACCCCTTCAGGAATTTCTTCGTCAGACAAATTGTATTAGTGTGGAGCGCTTCGTACAGCAGCGTTCCGATCTGCCACACCGTGAAGGGTCCGGCGCGGTACTGGCGACGGCACTCTGGAGCCGCGTGGACCGAGTTACCTAGAATACACAGACGTGATAATAACGGCGAGGAGCTTTGTTTCAAGGTGAAAGTCACACATGGGTGAAAGATAAAGGTCGACGTCTTACCGAGGTACTTGTGGAAGGAGTCCCCTTCCTTCGCGAAGCAGCTCACTCCAAAGTCAACAACCCGAACGCGCGGGACGTCCGAGCCGGTCTCGATCAGGATATTCGCCTGATGAATATCCCGGTGAAAAACGTGTTTGTTGTGGAGGTCAACTGCTGCATCCACCAGCTGTTTGAATATGATCTGAAAGACAAAAAGAGAGAGGTGAGGGATGTGTTCATGCCTGTTTATATAATCAGAATCAATAGAAAACAATGACCAAAAACGAGGACAATAAATCCTCAATTGCCAAAATAAATCCCGTAAGTAGCCCCCCAGTTCCTGTAAAAAGTTAAAAACAGAAGGATCCTCCTACTTACCTTGGCCTCCCCCTCTGGTATGGAGCCTCCTTTGCCTCTGATGTGGTTCTGAAAGTTTTCAGATGGAACCGGTCTCTCGTGCACCAGGATGAGCTCCTGGCCCAGTTGGTACCAGTCCAGTAGGGCTACTGGTGCTGACGCCCCTACTGAACTGCTGGGTTGCTCCTGCAGCCTCAGCATGACGGCCACCTCTATGGGGATCTGCCTCCCAGCATCCTCCTGGTCATCGTACAGGATGTTGTTCTTCCGAACGTGTTTGATGGCAACAGGCAGACTATCTTCTCTGCGATATCCAGCAAACACACAACCGAATGCTCCTTCGCCCACTTTACACTCCTGCTGGTATTTAGCCTTAAATTCAGCTGGACAGAGAAACACATTTGTTTTATTTATACATTCGTGAGTCACACAAATTGAAAGCTATAAGCTTTAATATGAGTCTCTTTAATGTTATACTTAAAATGCATCCTAATGTTGCACTTCCATGAGGTCAAACCCTGCATTCATCACTATCTACTTACCTCGCAGGGCTTTTATGGACACTTTCTTTGGGGCCTCCTGTTTGGTGTCCTTCAGGTCCCGCCTCCTCTTCTTTGCTCCGACTGCTCCTTCAACGGCGACGACGGCCTTCCTCTTGCCGACGGTCACTTCCTGCCGGATCTCTGGTTCTGGTCCCTTCAGGGCCACCCTCCTCTTCTTTCTTCTGTTGGCTCCTTCACCATCGGCGACAGCCTTCCTCTTGCCGATGGTCACTTCCTGTCGGGTCTCTGGTTCTGTTCCCTTCAGGGCCACCCTCCTCTTCTTTCTTCTGTTGGCTCCTTCACCATCGGCGACAACCTTCCTCTTGCCGACGGTCACTTCCTGCCGGGTCTCTGGTTCTGTTCCCTTCAGGGCCACCCTCCTCTTCTTTCTTCTGTTGGCTCCTTCAGCATCGGCTACAGCCTTCCTCTTGCCGACCGTCACTTTCTTTGGGGCCTCCTGTTTGGTGTCCTTCAGTTCCCGCCTCCTCTTCTTTCTTCTGTTGGCTCCTTCAGCATCGGCTACAGCCTTCCTCTTGCCGACCGTCACTTTCTTTGGGGCCTCCTGTTTGGTGTCCTTCAGTTCCCGCCTCCTCTTCTTTCTTCTGTTGGCTCCTTCCACATCGCCGACCGCCTTCCTCTTGCCGACCGTCACTTCCTTCACAGCTGTACTGCAGCTTGCTATAGGTGAGAAGAAGAAAAACACATCAGCTTGACAGTCACAGGCACTAACATGGGCAATAACAATCCTCCATACTAAATGAGGAAATAGACAACGCCATCCTCGAGTGGTATCTATCCATGCAGGTAGTTTGGTCTCCAGCCCAATACGATGCACAGCATTGAAACATTTAACAGCAACATCTCTTTCCAAAAACAGGCTCCTTGTTACTCTGAACATCTACAAGCCTCACTGTAGTCAGTTGCTGCTGGGCCAACCTTCTACCAAAGAAATAGTCCCAAACACACTACAGTGTGTTGGGTTGATTGTCCATCCTACCCAGGGCTCTGCTGTTGGAAAGAGAGGTTGAGGTGTGCACCAACAATGGTGCACTGAGGTGAGATCAGAAATCCCAGATACAGATCTAAAAAATACCCCAAACTATCTGCATCAAAAAGTCCCATTAGAGGGAAGCGAGGATTAGTTTTCTTGTAACGTTTATTTAGTGCTTAAGAAACTTATGGATGTGTTAAAGCACTCATAATTATATGACAGTGTTATTAGTACACCATACATATCATTATTGTAGAACATGATTAAGGTACTCATCCGCCCATACACATATTCAAACTCCTATTATATGGTATTCTACACATACATGTATGTATGCATTCAGTACATATATCATCATAAGTATATATTCATTTGTATACTACTACCAGCAGGCACATTTAAATGAATACAATCTGATTGATTTGGGTGAGGAGGCACTTAAAATTAGCCCATACATTTTCCCAACACTTACGCATTTAACTTGATATTTTGCGATGCTTATGTGACTCTAGCCCGACCAGCGGAGGCGGTGTTATGCTGCGTTCACAAACAGGAAGTGTTGCGAATATTCGCTACGCTTTGGATGTGAACGCAGCATTAGACTTTGCCATGATATGGTCTTAAATTCATCATATGTAGTCATGATTATCTCCTGCTCCTCCACGAAGAAAAGAGATGCTCTTTCTCAGAGTTTATTTAAAATCGTAGCGTTTGAAGATCATGCAATCTGTGTTTGACTCCTCCCCCTTCTGAAGAGGAGCGTGCGGCGCATTTATCCAGATGACTGATGTCTGGTTAGAATGAACGAGACTGTTTGAGGGCGGGTCAACCTTTGAAGAACCCGGAAAGCCTGATGTCAATCATCTCGCTAACTTAAGCTGGATAATAGGACATTTGATCGACTTTGTTGAACCAGGTACGAAGAATACTGCCCTGAAGTCTATTTAGATCAATAAATCAACATCCTAGCATCTCCTAGCATCTCCCAGCAGTCTGAACCCAGTTCAGTGAACTGGTCCACACTCCCAACCACAGTTTCACATAACCAGCTTACCTTTGCCCGGTGAAAAAAGCCTTCTGCTTTTCACCGTCGAGGTCCCCTCTCCGTCTGTGGCCTTCCTCTTCACCACCCTTCTTCTCCGGTTGCAGACCGGTTCACCTTCAGGGACCTCGGTCTTTTCCACGAGGGCCCCTCTGGCCTTCCTGCCCCGGGTCTTGGCCAGCTTTGCAGCGTCTTTGCCCATTTCTAATGTTGAAATGTTCCTCACAAGATATCTTCAGAGCAAATGTGTTGGTCCAAGGCTTGACCTCGATATATAAGGGACTTTGTCGTTGATATTAGTTTTCAAATAAATATCAAAGCCCATGGAATGTTCCCTCATATTGGAATATTCCGGAACAGTTCACTGTGATGTTTAGTCTGTTGAATGAATGGTGTGTATATGCATTTGTATAGATGGAGGTTATCCACTGAAATGATTCATACAATACATAACACACACAGTGCTGCTGACTTTCCTTCTAATGTCATTATATTATTATTATTATTATTAACCATTCATGTTGATCTAAGATTTTAAAGAATACATATACAATGATTGTATTGTAATAATTGTGTATTATTATTATTATTATTATTATTATTATTATTATTATTATATGTGTACATATAATTTGTGGGTTGTCATGCAATTTTGGTGCAGATCCATCAGTCTCCATTCTGGACCCGGGAGATGGGAAGCTCTATTTTTATTTACTTTTTATTTACTTTTTATTTTTATTCCTCCTTTTGAAAAACTATAACCACTACACTACTCAACACATAAATAAGATAGTATTTATTTATTTTAATTGTATTTTATTATTTTGGTCTCATGATATTTTTGTTTTTTGTTAATGGGTTTACTGATCATATTTAGATTGTTTGTAATGTCTTAATTGATGTCCATATTTAGATTTGAGTCTAATTTATTAGTCTTAATTGATGTTTTGTGGATAATTAGTCTGCTGCATGTTTTTCTTAAATGCTATAAGTGATGCCTTAATTTGTCGTAATTCACATTGTTTACAGATTAGTGAAATAATTGAAAGCCTGACCAATAGTTGAACTCTCTGATGCTGAAATGTGTTTGAAACTGTGTGAGCTGCACTAGACGTTGTCATTCTGATTCCCACATTCAGGAATGATGTTAGGCTATAGTTCAACTGTCCAGACATTTAAATCCCCCGAACCATTTCATGTGCCGTCACAAAATAAATAGAAAAAGTTACAAAATGGGAAATCCCATTAACTCCATTTAGATGTGTGTGTGTGTGTGTGTGTGTGTGTGTGTGTGTGTGTGTGTGTGTGTGTGTGTGTGTGTGTGTGTGTGTGTGTGTGTGTGAGTGTGTGTGTGTGTGTCAGAATGAATGCACTGAATGTAAATAGTGTAGTCTTATGAATGCATAATGAGAAGTTACAAAGAGACGTAAACAGATAGTAAAACAGTAGTAATGTAAAAGCGTTCAAAGGTAAAATAATACTAATAAAAGTGAGTGAACGCTGCAGAAAGATGAAGTTGTGATCACTAGTGTCTCCTCTCAGAAGATGATCTGCTGCATCCTGCTGCTCATCACACTGACCTCATGTGTGTGTGGTGAGTTTACATCCTCACTTCATGCTCCACACACACACAAGTTCACATGAGTCTCCGTTTACAGCTCAAGGGCTGAAGACAGAAGGCTGCATGGGGTCATGACTGCTGGCGTTGGGAGGAGTTAAGCAACCAATGACTACAGCGCACCTGTTAGCCACGCCCACCTCTGCAGCTCATTCGCTCTCCCCTGTTAGCCACGCCCACCTCTGCTCTCTCTGCTGCACCTCCCTCCATCTGGGTCTGCTCTACTTTCTGTTCCAAGAGTCAGAACTAAACACGGAGAAGCAGCGTTCAGCTTTTCTGCTCCACACATCTGGAACAAGGTCCCTGAAAGCAGCTGAGACCTTCAGGGACCCTCAGCGCCTTTACGTCCAGACTGAAGACTTTTCGGTTTGCAGCACCAACCCTTTACATATAAATCTGTTCATGATTCATATATAATAACATCATTATTCATTCATGCATTACCTCGTATACATACGTCTTCAGTCGCGTAAAGAGACAAAGTGTTGATACAAAGAAACAATATAATAATCATTTATACGGAGCACCATTTGGAAATGTGCATTTCCATGTTGCGTAAATACTTTGACTTCCTGTTTCTCAGAGAGGAGACGTGACGACATCATGATCTTAATAAACTACAGTAATATCGAGGAAGAATCGTTAAAACAAATAAAACACGTTTTATTCTGAAAGGTTTCTTTCCGCTTTCAGATGCTGCAAATGAGTTTCTGATGTTTCGTGAATTATTTTGAAGAGACGATCTTTCCATCGACATCCTAAAGGACGCCATTTCTTTACTAAAGTTTTATTTTACTTATTTATTAATCCGCAATAAGTTTTGAGTAACAATCAGTGAGGTCATTTTAATATTTCTCTTCTCTTCTTCAGGTGAAAGTGAAGTGAAGCCACCTGGTGACTGAAATAAATAAAGTACTACAAGCCCAGAATACTTTAAATGTTCAGTATTTACTGAGAAAAACTAACTAGATGTTTAGATATTGTGATCTAAACATCTAGTTTGTATCTTCTCTATTTTAGTACATTTATGCAACTAGTATACATTTAAGATGCTTTATACTTCAATTCCAGGTAAATATTGTACTTTTTACTGTACTACACCTCAGAGGTACATATTGTACTTTTTACTACATTTGTCTAAGTTTTCCTTCATGTGTTGAAAATGTTTTCCTACTTCTTCAGATAAATAAAGTATTTAAAACGCCTTGTAGATCTCATGTAAAATTCTGTTAAAAAGATGAATTTAATTTATTTTATATTTCACCAGGTGGAGATGAGAAAGAGAAAGTATGGCTGGACCAATTGGAAGGGAGGGGGGCGTGGCCACTGGGTTTGTAAAGAATGAAGAATCATATCGTGGTTTAGAAAGCACGTGCAGAGATATCATGGTCTAAAGCACGATGCAGGATCTCAAACTACAACCAGAGGATCATATGCATAATTTAATGAAAAATTAAAACTGAGTCTTTTTCTCTGAAGTTCTTCTCTCGCTCCACACGGACACGAGGACTCTCAGGAGTTTAACTGGTGAGACTTCAGAGCTTTAGACTTCTGAGCAAAGGTGAGTTATGAATGACTTCATGTTGGTGTATTATGTTAATATTACTGTGCATGTTTATTATGTGAGGATTCCTGTATTAGACAAGATGTTTACGGGTAATAACGTGGACAGTTTGTTCAGTAAAGAGACAATTCAACAGTTAAAAGATTAGATTAATTTAAAACTAATCAGACTATAACCTGATCCATTAAAAACAGCTGTTTTATTTAGTACATTTGTTTTCAACAATAACATGAGTTTATGTGTTCACTGTGGTATTAGTTATGAATATTGCGCCATAGTGAGCAGTTAGTGAGCAGAGCCGTTAAACCCGTTTCAATGTAATTTACATACGTTTCCTGCACATGCGCAGAACGGATCGAACGTTGACGATGTCCCACGTGTCGCGTCTTTTGCGACACTTGTTGACTGTTTCCTGTAGTGTTGAAAATCTGCAGCTGACTTAAAACACATGACTGCAGTTTCTACTTATTTAATCTGACTGAATGAAACGTCTTCAGGTGAACAAGTTGCCACAGCTGTGGTTGTAGTTCACGTTGTTGTTCATCAGCATCAAGGCTTTGTGTCATCAGTTGTGTTAATAAGCAGAATGATGAACACTATCAGGAGGATTGTGAGGGCTGGAGACTGAAGATGTGAACCTCCAACACCTTGATGTGATGTGTTTGTGACTCTTGTCCTCTGTCTCCTCTCACAGGGACAAGATGCTCTTCCTCCTCTTCATCCTCACCTCCTGTGTCTGTGGTGAGTTTACTTGTGTATTTGTAAAGCCCTCCAGCTCTGAAGCATCACTGAACCCTCCACAGAGACCTGTAGAGGAGTTTAAAGGCTGCATGTTAAAGCTGTCAGCTGGTCTGCTCCTCCCTCTCCCTCTCTGTCTCCTCAACAGGATCCTTTGTAGTGAATGTGACACAGAGCTCCTATCAGGCAGAGGAGAACCACAGCATCACACTGGAATGGAGGTTCACCACCAACACTGGCAGCTCCACCAAAGCCCTGTATGTCCTCTGTCAGCTGTTAACTGATGTCGAGCCCTTCGTCCTGCTTCATGTGCATGAAGGAGTCGAGGTCCCAGAGTCTCAGGATGAACTCTTTGCAGGACGAGTCCAGTGGGACAAAGACGTCCTCAGAGAAGGACGAGTCAGACTTCATGTGTCCAGACTTAGGACCGCTGACTCGGGTCTTTACCTGTGTGACGTGCTCACCAGTTATGGGACAAACTCTGGGGAATGTTGGCTTTATGTCTCTGGTAGGTTGATCCAGTAGAACTCGTTCAATCCAGCAGCTTTATTTATTTTTCTTTCCAGTGAAAGTTGTTTCTCTTCACTGAAAGAAACAGATGTGTTTGGTCTCTTTGCAGCAGCGAGGGATCGACCAGAACCTGAGACGACATCTTCAGCGACAGAAAGTCCACAGCCAGAGAGTTGGGGATGGATTGTCCTCCACTGTTCACTGGAACTGACGGCTACAGCTCTTCTGACTCTTTCACTATTTATAATGATATTAAATAATACTGTTAAGAGAAAGAAACCTCATTGCAGGCGTACTGGTGTTAAAGAAACAACCCATGAGGAATAACAGGTCTCTGTCCGGAGGAACTTATTGAACAAGTCATCACAGAACTGATCCATGTTTAAAAACAAGTTCATATTACTGTGGGTTTGATTTTAAATATCTTTATTTCAGAAAAAACACTTTAACCACCTTAACTGTGCAATATAAATGCATGTTATTCTGTCTGACTATATAATACTGTTATTGTGAATTCTTTACTGTCTATATGACTGTTTTTCTGTTTATTTATTTATATATATGTATATATATATATATATATATATATATATATATATATATATATATATATATATATACTTTTTTTGGACTTTCTCTTGTGTGCACTTTACCTGTTTGCTGCTGTAATCCTGCAAATGTCCTCACTGCGTGACTAATACAGGAATATATAATATAATATACAGCAATAATAACTAATGTCAGTCTAAATAATGCTTTACATGGAGTTGAATCAATCTTCTGTCCTCTTCCTACTGACTAATATTGTTATGATGCACAATGCACTTATTTAAAGTTACTGATGTGTTCATATTGTAAATGAATCCCTATTGACATGAGAAGCATTCACAATAAAGTTACTACAGAACTCTTATTGTGTGTTTCTGAGCCCCAGATTCTGTGTATAAACTAATGTTACTGCAGCAGGTGTCTGACAGTCTGCTCCACTCAGTCCTGGTTCAACTAAACATCCCATAGTATCAGAAAATCACCGTCACCCATATGAGAGACAATTAATACAGATTTTAGAAATGAAAAAATCTGCCTTGCCTACAAATGTTTTGTGTATCGACTAATATTAATAAACAATGAAAATAATTATTTAAAACCCACCTGCAAGAAATAAAAAAATGCAAAGTTAACATTTGTGTGTGTGTGTGTGTGTGTGTGTGTGTGTGTGTGTGTGTGTGTGTGTGTGTGTGTGTGTGTGTGTGCTATACAGGTGTACACATGACAGAATGAATGAACTGAATGTAAATAGTGAAGTCTTATAAATGCATAAGGAGAAATTACAAAGAGACATAAACAGATAGTAAAACAGTAGTAATGTAAAAGCGTTCAAAGGTAAAATAATAATAATAAAAGTGAGTGAACGCTCTTAATCTGCATATTTGATCAGAGCAGACTCAACGTTCAGAGCATGGGTTCACCTCTTCCCTCTTCTTTCTAAATGTATTTTTATTTTTAAAAAGTGTTACTGTTTTGTTGGTTCAAACTGAAATGTACTGTTTCATTGTTGGGTTATCACTGTCATGTTATTGTTCTCTCACTGAATTTATTGTTAAATATTGTAAGTGGAGGTGTGAATGTCACTTTTATTTTACAACAATACTGTGTAATACTGTTAATTCACTGAATTTAGTTAAAATGTAATCATGTTTTAATCTTGGTTTTGAGCTGGTGTTCTTTTTCTCTTTTTTTAAAAGATCATTCTTTTTTTTTGCCTTCATTTGAACGCATCAGAAAATGCCTAAAAATGTTCGATGAAAAGTAACCACCACTCTTTGTGTCCTTTCGATCATTGCTGTCAATATTATTTATTCGTATACCATTTGTCTTTCACTATAACGGAGAAAAAAAAATCGGAAGGGAATTTCAAGTTGTTTTTTAAATGCTTTTATTAGTATTTAATATCACATTAAATACTTGAAACCCAGGAAGAGGGATCCCGTCTCCACGGACGGCTGGGTGCTACAACACATGCAGGAGTTCATCACGTTCTCCTGTGTGCTCGTGTTATTGTAGCCATGCGTGAACCCTGAGCCGGTCCAGGGTGGCGCGCTCTTCGGGGTCCTGCACCAAACACAGTCTTAGGAAGTCCTGGCATTCTGGAGAGAGAGAGGAGAAGAAAGGTGAGGGTGGCGCTCCAGTGATCCGTCAGGACGGGAATACTCAAACGATCAGATTTGTGTGTGCTGACGTGTTTTTGTTGTACTGGGACTAGTGGCAGCAGCAGCTGTTCTGGCTGCCTGTTGCTGGACTTCATCACATAATGCTCTCCAAGATAAACATGGTATAACACACAAGTGATGTACAAAAACCATTATAGATCATTTCTGAGCTTTTTGCTTCATTTGTAGTCTGTACCAGGATCAGGACCTCTCTCTCTCTCTCTCTCTCTCTCTCTCTCATGAATCTTCACTTCATCTGTAAAACATCCATCTTTTCCTCTTTGTCTGTATTTTGGTGAAGGGGGAAAGTAGATGGACGTTCTAACCGGTTCTACTCCATAACACTCAGTGACTGAAGACAATGTAAGTGTATAACATGTAGCAGATAAAACGGATAAATGTTTGCCATGAGTCTTGAGTTAAACAATGACACTGTTCGACACAGGTTTCCTCATGAGCTCTCGCTGCAGGAAACTGGTCATGAGGAGGAGCTCATGTTTGATGCGTTCATGTGCTGCTCGGAAGAACTTCTTTCTAGATTTGGGAAGTCGTTTTTGTTTCTCCTGTGTGTTCATGAGCTTTAATCCGTATTGTGGAAACAACATGGACGCTACAAAGAAGATGTTTGGGATTGTACTGCTTTTTGAGTTGTTGTTCCGACTTTAAGGGCCGTTCTGTGAACTTTCCCAGTTGGGAAGTCATTTCTACGATTATTTTAATCTGACATGAAGCACACAGTGTTGTTGACAAGACGAGACAAGCTACAATGAGAGGATCTTATGGATAATGTGATGTCTTTTTCTCTGAAGTTCTTCTCTCGCTCCACACTGACACGAGGACTCTCAGGAGTTTAACTGGTGAGACTTTAGAGCTTTAGACTTCTGAGCAAAGGTGAGTTATGAATGTCAGAGCTTTATAAAGTAAACGCAAAAAGCAAATGCAGCAAATTGTGCAGATGTCTCCGTATAAATGTTATTCTATTGTTTCTTTGTGTCAACACTGAATACTAAAGTGTTTATGGATCATGAAACGGTGGCTCGACTCAACCCTTTTACATGTTTACTGTAGTGACGTCACTAACATGGACCATAGATTATCTATGAATTACACTATTGTTAAAAAAACTGTTCAAGCCGATAATTTCATCGCTTTTAACCCCAAAACATTTTTTGCTTTAACAAATCTTCTCCACTTCACGTTTTGACCAATACCATCGACATTAATTAACTACACATACAGAAAGGATGTGATATCTTTGGTGTTCAGGCTGGTTGAGCAAAACAGAACGAGAGATTACAGTTAAGCATGAATCCACTGACAAAAACAAGCTCCTCCCCTCTCGAAAGAGAAAGTAAACAGACGACGGGAATATAAGAAGTCCGTGAACTTTGAATAGTTCTTTGTCAAGGTGACGTGACTGAAGACATGCAAGGTGACGTGAATATATTTATCTTTATGCTCTCATTATGTGAATCATGTTGTTAAAAAGCTGATTTATCTCAAAATGATTTATCATGTCTTGATCTCATTTCTTCAGGCAGAGTTTATATTGTATGTATCATTTACCTAAACATCATGTTTGCTACCCGAAAACCAGTTTTATTCTTTAAAAATAAAAGAAATACTCTATAAATAATATCTCTCAGAAAAGAAGATAAACATTGTATTGTTCCAGAAGCAACGTTAGGAAGTCTGTTAACAGTGTGAACCAGACTGTTGATTAAGTGATAGTTTGTTGCATGTAATAAATATATAATACATAATGCCAGAATCAGTGAAACATATTAGGATGTTATAGTTTCTCTTTTTGTTGGTCCATTGCTGGGGAGGAGTTCAACTAAAGTAGGGCTGCGTGGTTCAACACGATTGGCTGGGAGACTGAAAATGGAGCTATGAATACATGGAAAGAGAAAGTGGAATTCATAACTCAAGTATATAATTTCATGTGCACTGTGGGTCCTTAGACGGTCTGCAGGTTGCTTCTTGCTGAGTTGACCTCTGACCTCAGATCAGAGGACAGGGTCGTCTGGAGATGCAGAGCTTCACTTGACTGAAGACGTTCAACACAGAGCAGAGGAGGAAACTGGTTCCTCATAATGTTTATGTTTCAGAGGTTAGGCTCTGGCGCCATCTTGTGACACAAATACGTTATTTCACCATAAATTATGAACATCTTCAGTTAACAACTGAGTTTTGATGTGATGTGTTTGTGACTCTTGTCCTCTGTCTCCTCTCACAGGGACAAGATGACCTGCAGGATCCTGCTGCTCTTCGTCCTCTTCATCCTCACCTCCTGTGTCTGTGGTGAGTTTACTTGTGTATTTGTAAAGCCCTCCAGCTCTGAAGCATCACTGAACCCTCCACAGAGACCTGTAGATGAGTTTAAAGGCTGCATGTTAAAGCTGTCAGCTGGTCTGCTCCTCCCTCTCCCTCTCTGTCTCCTCAACAGGATCCTTTGTAGTGAATGTGACACAGAGCTCCTATCAGGCAGAGGAGAACCACAGCATCACACTGGAATGGAGGTTCACCACCAACACTGGCAGCTCCCCCAACCCCCTGGAAGTCTTCTGTCAGCTGTTAACTCGTATCAAGCCCTTAGGTCCCAGAGTCTCAGGACGAACTCTTTGCAGGACGAGTCCAGTTGGACAAAGACGTCCTCAGAGAAGGACGAGTCAGACTTCATGTGTCCAGACTCAGGACCGCTGACTCGGGTCTTTATCATTGTGAAGTGTTCACCAGTTATGGGACGAACTCTGGGGAATGTCGGCTCAATGTCTCTGGTAGGTTGATCCAGTAGAACTCGTTCAATCCAGCAGCTTCATTTATTTTTCTTTCCAGTGAAAGTTGTTTCTCTTCACTGAAAGAAACAGATGTGTTTGGTCTCTTTGCAGCAGCGAGAGATCGACCAGAACCTGAGACGACATCTTCAGCGACAGAAAGTCCACAGCCAGAGAGTCAGGGACGGATCGGCCTCTACTGTTTACTGGGACTGACGGCTGCAGCTCTTCTGGCTCTTTTACTATTTATACTGAGAAGAATATGTACTGTTAAAAGAAAAATGCAGACGTATAGGTGTTAAAGAAACAACCCATGAGGAATAACAGGTCTCTGTCTGAAGGAACTTATTGAACAAGTCATCACAGAACTGAACCATGTTTAAAAACAAGTTCATATTACTGTGGGTTTGATTTTAAATATCTTTATTTCAGAAAAAACACTTTAACCACCTTAACTGTGCAATATAAATACATGTTATTCTGTCTGCATGTATAATATTGTTATCTCTTGTGTGCAGTTTACCTGTTTGCTGCTGTAATCCTGCAAATGTCCTCACTGCGTGACTAATACAGGAATATATAATATAATATACAGCAATAATAACTAATGTCAGTGTAAATAATGATTTACATGGAGTTTAATCAATCTTCTGTCCTCTTCCTACTGACTGATATTGTTATGATGCACAATGCACTCATTTAAAGTTACTGATGTGTTCATATTGTAAATGAATCCCTATTGACATGAGAAGCATTCACAATAAAGTTACTACAGAACTCTTATTGTGTGTTTCTGAGCCCCAGATTCTGTGTATAAACTAATGTTACTGCAGCAGGTGTCTGACAGTCTGCTCCACTCAGTCCTGGTTCAACTAAACATCCCATAGTATCAGAAAATCACCGTCACCCATATGAGAGACAATTAATACAGATTTTAGAAATGAAAAAATCTGCCTTGCCTACAAATGTTTTGGGCTTATGTGTATCAACTAATATTAATAAACAATGAAAATAATTATTTAAAACCCACCTGCAAGAAATAAAAAAATGCAAAGTTAACATTTGTGTGTGTGTGTGTGTGTGTGTGTGTGTGTGTGTGTGTGTGTGTGTGTGTGTGTGTGTGTGTGTGTATGTGCTATACAGGTGTACACATGACAGAATGAATGAACTGAATGTAAATAGTGTAGTCTTATAATTGCATGAGGAGAAGTTACAAAGAGACATAAACAGATAGTAAAACAGTAGTAATGTAAAAGCGTTCAAAGGTAAAATAATAATAATAAAAGTGAGTGAACGCTCTTAATCTGCATGTTTGATCAGAGCAGACTCAACGTTCAGAGCATGGGTTCACCTCTTCCCTCTTCTTTCTAAATGTATTTTTATTTTTAAAAAAGTGTTACTGTTTTGTTGGTTCAAACTGAAATGTACTGTTTCATTGTTGGGTTATCACTGTCATGTTATTGTTCTCTCACTGAATTTATTGTTAAATATTGTAAGTGGAGGTGTGAATGTCACTTTTATTTTACAACAATACTGTGTAATACTGTTAATTCCCTGAATTTAGTTAAAATGTAATCATGTTTTAATCTTGGTTTTGAGCTGGTGTTCTTTTTCTCTTTTTTTAAAAGATTATTCTTCTTTTTTTTGCCTTCATTTGAACGCATCAGAAAATGCCTAAAAATGTTCGATGAAAAGTAACCACCACTCTTTGTGTCCTTTCGATCATTGCTGTCAATATTATTTATTTGTATACCATTTGTCTTTCACTATAACGGAGAAAAAAAAATCGGAAGGGAATTTCAAGTTGTTTTTTAAATGCTTTTATTAGTATTTAATATCACATTAAATACTTGAAACCCAGGAAGAGGGATCCCATCTCCGCGGACGGCTGGGTGCTACAACACATGCAGGAGTTCATCACGTTCTCCTGTGTGCTCGTGTTATTGTAGCCATGCGTGAACCCTGAGCCGGTCCAGGGTGGCGCGCTCTTCGGGGTCCTGCACCAAACACAGTCTTAGGAAGTCCTGGCATTCTGGAGAGAGAGAGGAGAAGAAAGGTGAGGGTGGCGCTCCAGTGATCCGTCAGGACGGGAATACTCAAACGATCAGATTTGTGTGTGCTGACGTGTTTTTTTCCATACCTTCGGACAGAGTCTCGGCGATTTTCAGCGACCCCTTCAGGAATTTCTTCGTCAGACAAATTGTATTAGTGTGGAGCGCTTCGTACAGCAGCGTTCCGATCTGCCACACCGTGAAGGGTCCGGCGCGGTACTGGTGACGGCACTCTGGAGCCGCGTGGACCGAGTTACCTAGAATACACAGACGTGATAATAACGGCGAGGAGCTTTGTTTCAAGGTGAAAGTCACACATGGGTGAAAGATAAAGGTCGACGTCTTACCGAGGTACTTGTGGAAGGAGTCCCCTTCCTTCGCGAAGCAGCTCACTCCAAAGTCAACAACCCGAACGCGCGGGACGTCCGAGCCGGTCTCGATCAGGATATTCGCCTGATGAATATCCCGGTGAAAAACGTGTTTGTTCTGGAGGTCAACTGCTGCATCCACCAGCTGTTTGAATATGATCTGAAAGACAAAAAGAGAGAGGTGAGGGATGTGTTCATGCCTGTTTATATAATCAGAATCAATAGAAAACAATGACCAAAAACGAGGACAATAAATCCTCAATTGCCAAAATAAATCCCGTAAGTAGCCCCCCAGTTCCTGTAAAAAGTTAAAAACAGAAGGATCCTCCCACTTACCTTGGCCTCCCCCTCTGGTATGGAGCCTCCTTTGCCTCTGATGTGGTTCTGAAAGTTTTCAGATGGAACCGGTCTCTCGTGCACCAGGATGAGCTCCTGGCCCAGTTGGTACCAGTCCAGTAGGGCTACTGGTGCTGACGCCCCTACTGAACTGCTGGGTTGCTCCTGCAGCCTCAGCATGACGGCCACCTCTATGGGGATCTGCCTCCCAGCATCCTCCTGGTCATCGTACAGGATGTTGTTCTTCCGAACGTGTTTGATGGCAACAGGCAGACTATCTTCTCTGCGATATCCAGCAAACACACAACCGAATGCTCCTTCGCCCACTTTACACTCCTGCTGGTATTTAGCCTTAAATTCAGCTGGACAGAGAAACACATTTGTTTTATTTATACATTCGTGAGTCACACAAATTGAAAGCTATAAGCTTTAATATGAGTCTCTTTAATGTTATACTTAAAATGCATCCTAATGTTGCACTTCCATGAGGTCAAACCCTGCATTCATCACTATCTACTTACCTCGCAGGGCTTTTATGGACACTTTCTTTGGGGCCTCCTGTTTGGTGTCCTTCAGGTCCCGCCTCCTCTTCTTTGCTCCGACTGCTCCTTCAACGGCGACGACGGCCTTCCTCTTGCCGACGGTCACTTCCTGCCGGATCTCTGGTTCTGGTCCCTTCAGGGCCACCCTCCTCTTCTTTCTTCTGTTGGCTCCTTCACCATCGGCGACAGCCTTCCTCTTGCCGATGGTCACTTCCTGTCGGGTCTCTGGTTCTGTTCCCTTCAGGGCCACCCTCCTCTTCTTTCTTCTGTTGGCTCCTTCACCATCGGCGACAACCTTCCTCTTGCCGACGGTCACTTCCTGCCGGGTCTCTGGTTCTGTTCCCTTCAGGGCCACCCTCCTCTTCTTTCTTCTGTTGGCTCCTTCAGCATCGGCTACAGCCTTCCTCTTGCCGACCGTCACTTTCTTTCGGGCCTCCTGTTTGGTGTCCTTCAGTTCCCGCCTCCTCTTCTTTCTTCTGTTGGCTCCTTCAGCATCGGCTACAGCCTTCCTCTTGCCGACCGTCACTTTCTTTGGGGCCTCCTGTTTGGTGTCCTTCAGTTCCCGCCTCCTCTTCTTTCTTCTGTTGGCTCCTTCCACATCGCCGACCGCCTTCCTCTTGCCGACCGTCACTTCCTTCACAGCTGTACTGCAGCTTGCTATAGGTGAGAAGAAGAAAAACACATCAGCTTGACAGTCACAGGCACTAACATGGGCAATAACAATCCTCCATACTAAATGAGGAAATAGACAACGCCATCCTCGAGTGGTATCTATCCATGCAGGTAGTTTGGTCTCCAGCCCAATACGATGCACAGCATTGAAACATTTAACAGCAACATCTCTTTCCAAAAACAGGCTCCTTGTTACTCTGAACATCTACAAGCCTCACTGTAGTCAGTTGCTGCTGGGCCAACCTTCTACCAAAGAAATAGTCCCAAACACACTACAGTGTGTTGGGTTGATTGTCCATCCTACCCAGGGCTCTGCTGTTGGAAAGAGAGGTTGAGGTGTGCACCAACAATGGTGCACTGAGGTGAGATCAGAAATCCCAGATACAGATCTAAAAAATACCCCAAACTATCTGCATCAAAAAGTCCCATTAGAGGGAAGCGAGGATTAGTTTTCTTGTAACGTTTATTTAGTGCTTAAGAAACTTATGGATGTGTTAAAGCACTCATAATTATATGACAGTGTTATTAGTACACCATACATATCATTATTGTAGAACATGATTAAGGTACTCATCCGCCCATACACATATTCAAACTCCTATTATATGGTATTCTACACATACATGTATGTATGCATTCAGTACATATATCATCATAAGTATATATTCATTTGTATACTACTACCAGCAGGCACATTTAAATGAATACAATCTGATTGATTTGGGTGAGGAGGCACTTAAAATTAGCCCATACATTTTCCCAACACTTACGCATTTAACTTGATATTTTGCGATGCTTATGTGACTCTTGCCCGACCAGCGGAGGCGGTGTTAT
>NC_136591.1:38092677-38117677 GCF_910589615.1 Taurulus bubalis | reverse complement strand
TATGATAATAACATCATTATTCATTCATGCATTACCTCGTATACATACGTCTTCAGTCGCGTAAAGAGACAAAGTGTTGATACAAAGAAACAATATAATAATCATTTATACGGAGCACCATTTGGAAATGTGCATTTCCATGTTGCGTAAATACTTTTACTTCCTGTTTCTCAGAGAGGAGACGTGACGACATCATGATCTTAATAAACTACAGTAATATCGAGGAAGAATCGTTAAAACAAATAAAACACGTTTTATTCTGAAAGGTTTCTTTCCGCTTTCAGATGCTGCAAATGAGTTTCTGATGTTTCGTGAATTATTTTGAAGAGACGATCTTTCCATCGACATCCTAAAGGACGCCATTTCTTTACTAAAGTTTTATTTTACTTATTTATTAATCCGCAATAAGTTTTGAGTAACAATCAGTGAGGTCATTTTAATATTTCTCTTCTCTTCTTCAGGTGAAAGTGAAGTGAAGCCACCTGGTGACTGAAATAAATAAAGTACTACAAGCCCAGAATACTTTAAATGTTCAGTATTTAATGAGAAAAACTAACTAGATGTTTAGATATTGTGATCTAAACATCTAGTTTGTATCTTCTCTATTTTAGTACATTTATGCAACTAGTATACATTTAAGATGCTTTATAATTCAATTCCAGGTAAATATTGTACTTTTTACTGTACTACACCTCAGAGGTACATATTGTACTTTTTACTACATTTGTCTAAGTTTTCCTTCATGTGTTGAAAATGTTTTCCTACTTCTTCAGATAAATAAAGTATTTAAAACGCCTTGTGGATCTGATGTAAAATTATGTTAAAAAGATGAATTTAATTTATTTTATATTTCACCAGGTGGAGATGAGAAAGAGAAAGTATGGCTGGACCAATTGGAAGTGAGGGGGCGTGGCCACTGGGTTTGTAAAGAACAAAGAATCACATCGTGGTTTAGAAAGCACGTGCAGAGATATCATGGTCTAAAGCACGATGCAGGATCTCAAACTACAACCAGAGGATCATATGCATAACTTAATGAAAAATTAAAACTGAGTCTTTTTCTCTGAAGTTCTTCTCTCGCTCCACACTGACACGAGGACTCTCAGGAGTTTAACTGGTGAGACTTCAGAGCTTTAGACTTCTGAGCAAAGGTGAGTTATGAATGACTTCATGTTGGTGTATTATGTTAATATTACTGTGCATGTTTATTATGTGAGGATTCCTGTATTAGACAAGATGTTTACGGGTAATAACGTGGACAGTTTGTTCAGTAAAGAGACAATTCAACAGTTAAAAGATTAGATTAATTTAAAACTAATCAGACTATAACCTGATCCATTAAAAACAGCTGTTTTATTTAGTACATTTGTTTTCAACAATAACATGAGTTTATGTGTTCACTGTGGTATTAGTTATGAATATTGCGCCATAGTGAGCAGTTAGTGAGCAGAGCCGTTAAACCCGTTTCAATGTAATTTACATACGTTTCCTGCACATGCGCAGAACGGATCGACCGTTGACGATGTCCCACCTGTCGCGTCTTTTGCAACACTTGTTGACTGTTTCCTGTAGTGTTGAAAATCTGCAGCTGACTTAAAACACATGACTGCAGTTTCTACTTATTTAATCTGACTGAATGAAACGTCTTCAGGTGAACAAGTTGCCACAGCTGTGGTTGTAGTTCACGTTGTTGTTCATCAGCATCAAGGCTTTGTGTCATCAGTTGTGTTAATAAGCAGAATGATGAACACTATCAGGAGGATTGTGAGGGCTGGAGACTGAAGATGTGAACCTCCAACACCTTGATGTGATGTGTTTGTGACTCTTGTCCTCTGTCTCCTCTCACAGGGACAAGATGCTCTTCCTCCTCTTCATCCTCACCTCCTGTGTCTGTGGTGAGTTTACTTGTGTATTTGTAAAGCCCTCCAGCTCTGAAGCATCACTGAACCCTCCACAGAGACCTGTAGATGAGTTTAAAGGCTGCATGTTAAAGCTGTCAGCTGGTCTGCTCCTCCCTCTCCCTCTCTGTCTCCTCAACAGGATCCTTTGTAGTGAATGTGACACAGAGCTCCTATCAGGCAGAGGAGAACCACAGCATCACACTGGAATGGAGGTTCACCACCAACACTGGCAGCTCCCCCAAAGCCCTGAATGTCCTCTGTGAGCTGTTAACTCGTATCAGAGCCTTCGTCCTGCTTCATGTGCATGAAGGAGTCGAGGTCCCAGAGTCTCAGGATGAACTCTTTGCAGGACGAGTCCAGTGGGACAAAGACGTCCTCAGAGAAGGACGAGTCAGACTTCATGTGTCCAGACTCAGGACCGCTGACTCGGGTCTTTACCTGTGTGACGTGCTCACCAGTTATGGGATGAACTCTGGGGAATGTCGGCTCAATGTCTCTGGTAGGTTGATCCAGTAGAACTCGTTCAATCCAGCAGCTTTATTTATTTTTCTTTCCAGTGAAAGTTGTTTCTCTTCACTGAAAGAAACAGATGTGTTTGGTCTCTTTGCAGCAGCGAGGGATCGACCAGAACCTGAGACGACATCTTCAGCGACAGAAAGTCCACAGCCAGAGAGTCGGGGACGGATCGTCCTCTACTGTTTACTGGGACTGACGGCTGCAGCTCTTCTGGCTCTTTCACTATTTAACATGATATTAATATATACTGTTAAGAGAAAGAAACCTCATTGCAGGCGTACTGGTGTTAAAGAAACAACCCATGAGGACCAACAGGTCTCTGTCTGGAGGAACTTATTGAACAAGTCATCACAGAACTGAACCACGTTTAAAAACAAGTTCATATTACTGTGGGTTTGATTTTAAATATCTTTATTTCAGAAAAAACACTTTAACCACCTTAACTGTGCAATATAAATACATGTTATTCTGTCTGCATGTATAATATTGTTATCTCTTGTGTGCACTTTACCTGTTTGCTGCTGTAATCCTGCAAATGTCCTCACTGCGTGACTAATATTGGAATATCTAATATATTTCAGAGCAATAAGAACTAATGTCAGTGTAAATAATGCTTTACATGGAGTTTAATCAATCTTCTGTCCTCTTCCTACTGACTAATATTGTTATGATGCACTATGCACTTATTTAAAGTTAATGATGTGTTCATATTGTAAATGAATCCCTATTGACATGAGAAGCATTCACAATAAAGTTACTACAGAACTCTTATTGTGTGTTTCTGAGCCCCAGATTCTGTGTATAAACTAATGTTACTGCAGCAGGTGTCTGACAGTCTGCTCCACTCAGTCCTGGTTCAACTAAACATCCCATAGTATCAGAAAATCACCGTCACCCATATGAGAGACAATTAATACAGATTTTAGAAATAAAAAAATCTGCCTTGCTTACAAATGTTTTGGGCTCATGTGTATCAACTAATATTAATAAACAATACAAATAATTATTTAAAACCCCCCTTATGGGGATGCAAGAAATACAAAAATGCAAAGTAGTTTTATGAATGCGTAATGAGAAGTTACAAAGAGACGTAAACAGATAGTAAAACAGTAGTAATGTAAAAGCGTTCAAAGGTAAAATAATACTAATAAAAGTGAGTGAACGCTGCAGAAAGATGAAGTTGTGATCACTAGTGTCTCCTCTCAGAAGATGATCTGCTGCATCCTGCTGCTCATCACACTGACCTCATGTGTGTGTGGTGAGTTTACATCCTCACTTCATGCTCCACACACACACAAGTTCACATGAGTCTCCGTTTACAGCTCAAGGGCTGAAGACAGAAGGCTGCATGGGGTCATGACTGCTGGTGGTGGGAGGAGTTAAGCAACCAATGACTACAGCGCACCTGTTAGCCACGCCCACCTCTGCAGCTCATTCGCTCTCCCCTGTTAGCCACGCCCACCTCTGCTCTCTCTGCTGCACCTCCCTCCATCTGGGTCTGCTCTACTTTCTGTTCCAAGAGTCAGAACTAAACACGGAGAAGCAGCGTTCAGCTTTTCTGCTCCACACATCTGGAACAAGGTCCCTGAAAGCAGCTGAGACCTTCAGGGACCCTCAGCGCCTTTACATCCAGACTGAAGACTTTTCGGTTTGCAACACCAACCCTTTACATATAAATCTGTTCATGATTCATATATAATAACATCATTATTCATTCATGCATTACCTCGTATACATACGTCTTCAGTCGCGTAAAGAGACAAAGTGTTGATACAAAGAAACAATATAATAATCATTTATACGGAGCACCATTTGGAAATCTGCATTTCCATGTTGCGTAAATACTCTGACTTCCTGTTTCTCAGAGAGGAGACGTGATGACATCATGATCTTAATAAACTACAGTAATATCGAGGAAGAATCGTTAAAACAAATAAAACACGTTTTATTCTGAAAGGTTTCTTTCCGCTTTCAGATGCTGCAAATGAGTTTCTGTTATTGTTTTCTGTGGCCGTTTCTCAATCAGCGTTCTTCTCTGTACTCGTGTTCTCGTGGACTCGTGAAACGTCATCAGTCGCGGCCCAAGTACTGTTCCAATTCAAAAGTCCGCTTCTCGCCAAGAACGGTGAAAATGCCCGGATGTGACTTGATCCGCCCATTTTACCGGGGATGCATCAGAGCAGACTTGAGCGGACTTGAGAGAGCAATATCCCAGAATGCATTTCGGACCAGCAAACGGGAAACAATGACGGATGAGAAAACTCATAACTGAAAGTTGACATTCTCTGAATACTACCGTTGTTGAGTCACAAAATGTAGTTTTAGGATGTTTTCAGGCGAGAAGTTATATATATATATATATATATATATATATAATTTGGTTTCGAGGATTTAACAAGCAATCATTATTATTTATTCACAGTCACATTAAATCAGTTTGACTGAGGGAAAGGTTTAGGTTTATAACTTAAGATTTTAATGTAACTTTTACTTTGAACTACAGCGGTGTCTTATTACTTTTGACCGAATTGTTTGCAATTATATGTATATATATATATATATAAGCATATATATATAATACATATTTATAAACATATAATATATACAATGATATGTGTATCTATTTAAGTATTTATATAAAATACATATTTATAAACACAATAATATATATATATATATATATATATATATATATATATATATATACACAATATATATATATATATATATATATATATATATATATATATATATATATATATATATATATATATATATATATATATATATATATAAATATATACAATGATGACTTCATCAAGTCAGCTGCTGTTCCAATTGCAGAAAGACCGTCCTGCGTTCTCCTGTCCTTGAGAGTCTGGACTCCCAAGACCAGACTCCAGAAGTTCACAAGCCAAGACCTGTGTACTTGGTATTGAGAAACGGCCTGTAAATAGGCTCGTTCGAGATGAGCCAGTTCTGTGCAGAATCGATTGGCGGCGATCGGCGCGCAATGCATGCTGGTTAGATTTGTGTCCGACTTGCTCTGACGTCATGCACACGTGGTCAACGATACTCTCACGAGATCAAGTCGCCGTCGATTTCAGAGTCAGCCGCCGCAGTTGCTTTCCAACGACTGCTTGGCCCAGTGCATGATGGGAAACGCCTGGCTGTCGCCACATCAGAGAGCTGATTGGCTCTTAGATCTGACAGCAAACACCACGTGTTGTAGAAAATCCTTATTGTATGTGTAGTTGTACTACTTAACACTGGATTATTGACTATTCGTCTCATGTTTAATCTAAAAACAAATCTTGTGTGGTTGATAATACAAAATCGTATTTTCATAACACATATCTAAACTACTAGTAAGCAGCTCTAACGAACGAGCCTAATATTTTGAAGAGACGATCTTTCCCTCGACTTGTCTCCTTTAGGACACATCACACATGAGGAAGCCTCTTCGTTTCCTCTACATCCTAAAGGACGCCATTTCTTTACTAAAGTTTTATTTTACTTATTTATTTATCCGCAATAAGTTTTGAGTAACAATCAGTGAGGTGATTTTAATATTTCTCTTCTCTTCCTCAGGTGAAAGTAAAGTGAAGCCACCTGGTGACTGAAATAAATAAAGTACTACAAGCCCAGAATACTTTAAATGTTCAGTATTTACTGAGAAAAACTAACTAGATGTTTTGATCTAAACATCTAGTTTGTATCTGCTTTATTTTAGTACATTTTAGTACATTTCTGCAACTAGTATACATTTAAGGTACTTTTATTTTACTTGAGTACTTTAATGTTAAGATGCTTTATACTTAAATTCCAGGTAAATATTGTACTTTTACTGTACTACACCTCAGAGGTACATATTGTACTTTTCACTACATTTGTCTAAGTTTTCCTTCATGTGTTGAAAATGTTTTCCTACTTCTTCAGATAAATAAAGTATTTAAAACGCCTTGTGGATCTGATGTAAAATGCTGTTAAAAAGATGAATTTAATTTATTTTATATTTCACCAGGTGGAGATGAGAAAGAGAAAGTATGGCTGGACAAATTGGAAGTGAGGGGGCGTGGCCACTGGGTTTGTAAAGAACAAAGAATCATATCGTGGTTTAGAAAGCACGTGCAGAGATATCATGGTCTAAAGCACGACGCAGGATCTCAAACTACAACCAGAGAACTGAGTCTTTTTCTCTGAAGTTCTTCTCTCGCTCCACACGGACATGAGGACTCTCAGGAGTTTAACTGGTGAGACTTCAGAGCTTTAGACTTCTGAGCAAAGGTGAGTTTTATAAAGTAAACGGAACAAGGAAATGCAGCACGTGGTGCAGATTTACATCATCGTATTCAAAGTAATTCCTGAAACAACAGAAACTCATTTGTAGCCTCTGAAAGAAGAAGGAAACGTGCTTCCAGAATAAAACACGTTTTATTTGTTTTCACGATTCTTCCTCCATATTAGTTTATTAGGCTCGTTCGTTAGAGCTGCGCCTCGCCTGGAATCGGACAGTTGTCAGTTAACACACGAAGTCACAGAAAAAGTACTTCCTGTTAGTTCCGAACTTTTGTTTACTTATAGTTTACAGATCACGTTTGGATTTATTATATGTGTTTATAAATATATATTTATGTAGAAATGAGTGTGTAGCTACATCCTTTGGTATTTTTATGTCTGCCTGTGAAATACATTACTAGTAGTTTAGATATGTGTTATGAAAATACAATTTTGTATTATCAACCACACAAGATGTGTTTTTAGATCAAACATGAGACTAATAGTCAATAATCCAGCGTTAAGTATTACAACTACACATAAAGTAAGGATTTTCTACAACACGTGGTGTTTGCTGTCAGATCTAAGAGCCAATCAGCTCTCTGATGTGGCGACAGCCAGGCGTTTCCCATCATGCACTGGGCCAAGCAGTCGTTGGAAAGCAACTGCGGCGGCTGACTCTGAAATCGACGGCGACTTGATCTCGTGAGAGTATCGTTGACCACGTGTGCATGACGTCAGAGCAAGTCGGACACAAATCTAACCAGCATGCATTGCACGCCGATCGCCGCCGATCGATTCTGCGCAGAACTGGCTCATCTCAAACGAGCCTATTATCATGAACGTACTTGCGTCTCCTCTCTGAGAAACAGGAAGTCAGAGTTTTCTATGCACAACAAGCAAATGCAGCAGATTGTGCAGATGTCTCCGTATGAATATTATTTTATTGTTTCTTTGTGGCAACACTGAATACTAAAGTGATTATGGATCATGAAACGATGGCTTCTATGTGTTTACTGTAGCGAAGTCAATACATTATCTACAAATTACACTATTGTTGAAAAAACTGTTCATCAAGCTATCATTTTGAATTTGTAACCCCAAAACTTGAGCAAGTCATGTTTACACTGTGGTGTGTTTTTAAGGATGAAACGTGAGACTGAAAACAAGGAGAGCGACCTGTCAGATATTTCTAGGTTGATGGTTAAAGAAATGGTGCCTCATTGCAGGTGAAGCTTCCCTCAACATGCACACGGGGAAGTTCACTGTGCATGCGCAAACACAGAGGGCGAGAGTCCATCCACTAATTACACAAAAAAAGCTCCTCTCGAAAGTGAAAGAGTAAACAGACGACGGTTATACAAGAACCTTGAAACGCTTTCGCACACTTTTACAAGGTTTCGTGACTGAAGACATGCAAGGTGACGTGAATATATTCATCTTTATGCTCTCATTATGTGAATCATGTTGTTAAAAAGCTGATTTATCGCAACATTATTTATCATGTCTTGATCTCATTTCTTCAGGCAGAGTTTATATTTGTATCATTTACCTAAACATCATGTTTGAAACCTGAAGACCAGTTTTATTCTTTAAAAAGAAAAGAAATACTCTAATTAAAATCTCTCAGAAAAGAAACGGTCTGTTAACAGTGTGAACCAGACTGTTGATTAAGTTACACTCTGTTTGTTGCATGCAATACAAATATATAATACATAATAATAGAATTGGTGAAACATATTAGAATTTATGTCCAGATATGGACCAGGAGGAGTTCAGCTGGAGGAGAGCTGCATGGTTCAACACGATTGGCTGGGAGACTGAAAATGGAGCTATAAATACATGGAAAGAGAAAGTGGAATTCATAACTCATGGAGATAGTTTCATGTGCACTGTGGGTCCTTAGACAGTCTGCAGGTTGCTTCTTGCTGAGTTGACCTCTGACCTCAGATCAGAGGACAGGGTCGTCTGGAGATGCAGAGCTTCACTTGACTGAAGACGTTCAACACAGAGCAGAGGAGGAAACTGGTTCCTCATAATGTTTATGTTTCAGAGGTTAGGCTCTGGCGCCATCTTGTGACACAAATACGTTATTTCACCATAAATGATCAACATCTTCAGTTAACAACTGAGTTTGATGTGATGTGTTTGTGACTCTTGTCCTCTGTCTCCTCTCACAGGGACAAGATGACCTGCAGGATCCTGCTGCTCTTCGTCCTCTTCATCCTCACCTCCTGTGTCTGTGGTGAGTTTACTTGTGTATTTGTAAAGCCCTCCAGCTCTGAAGCATCACTGAACCCTCCACAGAGACCTGTAGATGAGTTTAAAGGCTGCATGTTAAAGCTGTCAGCTGGTCTGCTCCTCCCTCTCCCTCTCTGTCTCCTCAACAGGATCCTTTGTAGTGAATGTGACACAGAGCTCCTATCAGGCAGAGGAGAACCACAGCATCACACTGGAATGGAGGTTCACCACCAACACTGGCAGCTCCCCCAAAGCCCTGGATGTCCTCTGTCAGCTGTTAACTCGTATCAAGCCCTTCGTCCTGCTTCATGTGCATGAAGGAGTCGAGGTCCCAGAGTCTCAGGATGAACTCTTTGCAGGACGAGTCCAGTGGGACAAAGACGTCCTCAGAGAAGGACGAGTCAGACTTCATGTGTCCAGACTCAGGACCGCTGACTCGGGTCTTTATCATTGTGAAGTGCTCACCAGTTATGGGATGAACTCTGGGGAATGTCGGCTCAATGTCTCTGGTAGGTTGATCCAGTAGAACTCGTTCAATCCAGCAGCTTTATTCAGATAAATAAAAACCTGAAGGAAAACCTTTCTTCTTGCAGTTTCTGGGAAAATGTGTTCCAACTTAATCTGTTGTTTCTATTTATTTATTTTTTCACTGAAGGTTTTGTTCCTCTTCACTTGAAAGAAACAGATGTGTTTGGTCTCTTTGCAGCAGCGAGGGATCGACCAGAACCTGAGACGAAAGGCAGAACAAGTCTGAGAAAAGATTCTTCAGCGACAGAAAGTCCACAGCCAGAGAGTCGGGGACGGATCGTCCTCTACGTTGGACTGGGACTGACGGCTGCAGCTCTTCTGACTCTTTCACTATTTATAATGATATAAAAATATACTGTGAAGAGAAAAAAGCCCATTGCAGGCGTATAGGTGTTAAAGAAACAACCCATGAGGAATAACAGGTCTCTGTCCGGAGGAACTTATTGAACAAGTCATCACAGAACTGAACCATGTTTAAAAACAAGTTCATATTACTGTGGGTTTGATTTTAAATATCTTTATTTCAGAAAAAACACTTTAACCAGCTTAACTGTGCAATATAAATGCATGTTATTCTGTCTGACTATATAATACTGTTATTGTGAATTCTTTACTGTATATATGACTGTTTTTCTGTTTATTTATTTATATATATATATATATATATAAATATATATATACTTTTTTTGATGATTTACATGGAGTTTAATCAATCTTCTGTCCTCTTCCTACTGACTGATATTGTTATGAAGCACAATGCACTTATTGACGTGACTAATGTGTTCATATTGTAAATGAATCCCTATTGACATGAGAAGCATTCACAATAAAGTTACTACAGAACTCTTATTGTGTGTTTCTGAGCCCCAGATTCTGTGTATAAACTAATGTTACTGCAGCAGGTGTCTGACAGTCTGCTCCACTCAGTCCTGGTTCAACTAAACATCCCATAGTATCAGAAAATCCCCGTCACCCATATGAGAGACAATTAATACAGATTTTAGAAATGAAAAAATCTGCCTTGCCTACAAATGTTTTGTGTATCGACTAATATTAATAAACAATGAAAATAATTATTTAAAACCCACCTGCAAGAAATAAAAAAATGCAAAGTTAACATTTGTGTGTGTGTGTGTGTGTGTGTGTGTGTGTGTGTGTATGTGCTATACAGGTGTACACATGACAGAATGAATGAACTGAATGTAAATAGTGAAGTCTTATAATTGCATGAGGAGAAGTTACAAAGAGACATAAACAGATAGTAAAACAGTAGTAATGTAAAAGCGTTCAAAGGTAAAATAATAATAATAAAAGTGAGTGAACGCTCTTAATCTGCATATTTGATCAGAGCAGACTCAACGTTCAGAGCATGGGTTCACCTCTTCCCTCTTCTTTCTAAATGTATTTTTATTTTTAAAAAAGTGTTACTGTTTTGTTGGTTCAAACTGAAATATACTGTTTCATTGTTGGGTTATCACTGTCATGTTATTGTTCTCTCACTGAATTTATTGTTAAATATTGTAAGTGGAGGTGTGAATGTCACTTTTATTTTACAACAATACTGTGTAATACTGTTAATTCCCTGAATTTAGTTAAAATGTAATCATGTTTTAGTCTTGGTTTTGAGCTGGTGTTCTTTTTCTCTTTTTTTAAAAGATTATTCTTTTTTTTTTTGCCTTCATTTGAACGCATCAGAAAATGCCTAAAAATGTTCGATGAAAAGCAACCACCACTCTTTGTGTCCTTTTGATCATTGCTGTCAATATTATTTATTTGTATATCATTTGTCTTTCACTATAAGGGAGAAAAAAAAATCGGAAGGGAATTTCAAGTTGTTTTTTAAATGCTTTTATTAGTATTTAATATCACATTAAATACTTGAAACCCAGGAAGAGGGATCCCGTCTCCGCGGACGGCTGGGTGCTACAACACATGCAGGAGTTCATCACGTTCTCCTGTGTGCTCGTGTTATTGTAGCCATGCGTGAACCCTGAGCCGGTCCAGGGTGGCGCGCTCTTCGGGGTCCTGCACCAAACACAGTCTTAGGAAGTCCTGGCATTCTGGAGAGAGAGAGGAGAAGAAAGGTGAGGGTGGCGCTCCAGTGATCCGTCAGGACGGGGATACTCAAACGATCAGATTTGTGTGTGCTGACGTGTTTTTTTCCATACCTTCGGACAGAGTCTCGGCGATTTTCAGCGACCCCTTCAGGAATTTCTTCGTCAGACAAATTGTATTAGTGTGGAGCGCTTCGTACAGCAGCGTTCCGATCTGCCACACCGTGAAGGGTCCGGCGCGGTACTGGCGACGGCACTCTGGAGCCGCGTGGACCGAGTTACCTAGAATACACAGACGTGATAATAACGGCGAGGAGCTTTGTTTCAAGGTGAAAGTCACACATGGGTGAAAGATAAAGGTCGACGTCTTACCGAGGTACTTGTGGAAGGAGTCCCCTTCCTTCGCGAAGCAGCTCACTCCAAAGTCAACAACCCGAACGCGCGGGACGTCCGAGCCGGTCTCGATCAGGATATTCGCCTGATGAATATCCCGGTGAAAAACGTGTTTGTTCTGGAGGTCAACTGCTGCATCCACCAGCTGTTTGAATATGATCTGAAAGACAAAAAGAGAGAGGTGAGGGATGTGTTCATGCCTGTTTATATAATCAGAATCAATAGAAAACAATGACCAAAAACGAGGACAATAAATCCTCAATTGCCAAAATAAATCCCGTAAGTAGCCCCCCAGTTCCTGTAAAAAGTTAAAAACAGAAGGATCCTCCCACTTACCTTGGCCTCCCCCTCTGGTATGGAGCCTCCTTTGCCTCTGATGTGGTTCTGAAAGTTTTCAGATGGAACCGGTCTCTCGTGCACCAGGATGAGCTCCTGGCCCAGTTGGTACCAGTCCAGTAGGGCTACTGGTGCTGACGCCCCTACTGAACTGCTGGGTTGCTCCTGCAGCCTCAGCATGACGGCCACCTCTATGGGGATCTGCCTCCCAGCATCCTCCTGGTCATCGTACAGGATGTTGTTCTTCCGAACGTGTTTGATGGCAACAGGCAGACTATCTTCTCTGCGATATCCAGCAAACACACAACCGAATGCTCCTTCGCCCACTTTACACTCCTGCTGGTATTTAGCCTTAAATTCAGCTGGACAGAGAAACACATTTGTTTTATTTATACATTCGTGAGTCACACAAATTGAAAGCTATAAGCTTTAATATGAGTCTCTTTAATGTTATACTTAAAATGCATCCTAATGTTGCACTTCCATGAGGTCAAACCCTGCATTCATCACTATCTACTTACCTCGCAGGGCTTTTATGGACACTTTTTTTGGGGCCTTCTGTTTGGTGTCCTTCAGGTCCCGCCTCCTCTTCTTTGCTCCGACTGCTCCTTCAACGGCGACGACGGCCTTCCTCTTGCCGACGGTCACTTCCTGCCGGGTCTCTGGTTCTGGTCCCTTCAGGGCCACCCTCCTCTTCTTTCTTCTGTTGGCTCCTTCACCATCGGCGACAGCCTTCCTCTTGCCGATGGTCACTTCCTGTCGGGTCTCTGGTTCTGTTCCCTTCAGGGCCACCCTCCTCTTCTTTTTTCTGTTGGCTCCTTCACCATCGGCGACAACCTTCCTCTTGCCGACGGTCACTTCCTGCCGGGTCTCTGGTTCTGTTCCCTTCAGGGCCACCCTCCTCTTCTTTCTTCTGTTGGCTCCTTCAGCATCGGCTACAGCCTTCCTCTTGCCGACCGTCACTTTCTTTGGGGCCTCCTGTTTGGTGTCCTTCAGTTCCCGCCTCCTCTTCTTTCTTCTGTTGGCTCCTTCAGCATCGGCTACAGCCTTCCTCTTGCCGACCGTCACTTTCTTTGGGGCCTCCTGTTTGGTGTCCTTCAGTTCCCGCCTCCTCTTCTTTCTTCTGTTGGCTCCTTCCACATCGCCGACCGCCTTCCTCTTGCCGACCGTCACTTCCTTCACAGCTGTACTGCAGCTTGCTATAGGTGAGAAGAAGAAAAACACATCAGCTTGACAGTCACAGGCACTAACATGGGCAATAACAATCCTCCATACTAAATGAGGAAATAGACAACGCCATCCTCGAGTGGTATCTATCCATGCAGGTAGTTTGGTCTCCAGCCCAATACGATGCACAGCATTGAAACATTTAACAGCAACATCTCTTTCCAAAAACAGGCTCCTTGTTACTCTGAACATCTACAAGCCTCACTGTAGTCAGTTGCTGCTGGGCCAACCTTCTACCAAAGAAATAGTCCCAAACACACTACAGTGTGTTGGGTGGATTGTCCATCCTACCCAGGGCTCTGCTGTTGGAAAGAGAGGTTGAGGTGTGCACCAACAATGGTGCACTGAGGTGAGATCAGAAATCCCAGATACAGATCTAAAAAATACCCCAAACTATCTGCATCAAAAAGTCCCATTAGAGGGAAGCGAGGATTAGTTTTCTTGTAACGTTTATTTAGTGCTTAAGAAACTTATGGACGTGTTAAAGCACTCATAATTATATGACAGTGTTATTAGTACACCATACATATCATTATTGTAGAACATGATTAAGGTACTCATCCGCCCATACACATATTCAAACTCCTATTATATGGTATTCTACACATACATGTATATATGCATTCAGTACATATATCATCATAAGTATATATTCATTTGTATACTACTACCAGCAGGCACATTTAAATGAATACAATCTGATTGATTTGGGTGAGGAGGCACTTAAAATTAGCCCATACATTTTCCCAACACTTACGCATTTAACTTGATATTTTGCGATGCTTATGTGACTCTAGCCCGACCAGCGGAGGCGGTGTTATGCTGCGTTCACAAACAGGAAGTGTTGCGAATATTCGCTACATTTTGGATGTGAACGCAGCATTAGACTTTGCCATGATATGGTCTTGAATTCATCATATGTAGTCATGATTATCTCCTGCTCCTTCACGAAGAAAAGAGACGCTCTTTCTCAGAGTTTATTTAAAATCGTAGCGTTTGAAGATCATGCAATCTGTGTTTGACTCCTCCCCCTTCTGAAGAGGAGCGTGCGGCGCATTTATCCAGATGACTGATGTCTGGTTAGAATGAACGAGACTGTTTGAGGGCGGGTCAACCTTTGAAGAACCCGGAAAGCCTGATGTCAATCATCTCGCTAACTTAAGCTGGATAATAGGACATTTGATCGACTTTGTTGAACCAGGTACGAAGAATACCGCCCTGAAGTCTATTTAGATCAACAAATCAACATCCTAGCATCTCCTAGCATCTCCCAGCAGTCTGAACCCAGTTCAGTGAACTGGTCCACACTCCCAACCACAGTTTCACATGACCAGCTTACCTTTGCCCGGTGAAGAAAGCCTTCTGCTTTTCACCGTCGAGGTCCCCTCTCCGTCTGTGGCCTTCCTCTTCACCACCCTTCTTCTCCGGTTGCAGACCGGTTCACCTTCAGGGACCTCGGTCTTTTCCACGAGGGCCCCTCTGGCCTTCCTGCCCCGGGTCTTGGCCAGCTTTGCAGCGTCTTTGCCCATTTCTAATGTTGAAATGTTCCTCACAAGATATCTTCAGAGCAAATGTGTTGGTCCAAGGCTTGACCTCGATATATAAGGGACTTTGTCGTTGATATTAGTTTTCAAATAAATATCAAAGCCCATGGAATGTTCCCTCATATCGGAATATTCCGGAACAGTTCACTGTGATGTTTAGTGTGTTGAATGAATGGTGTGTATATGCATTTGTATAGATGGAGGTTATCCACTGAAATGATTCATACAATACATAACACACACAGTGCTGCTGACTTTCCTTCTAATGTCATTATATTATTATTATTATTATTATTAACCATTCATGTTGATCTAAAGTCAAAGATTTTAAAGAATACATATACAATGATTGTATTGTAATAATTGTGTATTATTATTATTATTATTATTATTATTATTATATGTGTACATATAATTTGTGGGTTGTCATGCAATTTTGGTGCAGATCCATCAGTCTCCATTCTGGACCCGGGAGATGGGAAGCTCTATTTTTATTTACTTTTTATTTACTTTTTATTTTTATTCCTCCTTTTGAAAAACTATAACCACTACACTACTCAACACATAAATAAGATAGTATTTATTTATTTTAATTGTATTTTATTATTTTGGTCTCATGATATTTTTGTTTTTTGTTAATGAGTTTACTGATCATATTTAGATTGTTTGTAATGTCTTAATTGATGTCCATATTTAGATTTGAGTCTAATTTATTAGTCTTAATTGATGTTTTGTGGATAATTAGTCTGCTGCATGTTTTTCTTAAATGCTATAAGTGATGCCTTAATTTGTCGTAATTCACATTGTTTACAGATTAGTGAAATAATTGAAAGCCTGACCAATAGTTTAACTCTCTGATGCTAAAATGTGTTTGAAACTGTGTGAGCTGCACTAGATGTTGTCATTCTGATTCCCACATTTAGGAATGATGTTAGGCTATAGTTCAACTGTCCAGACATTTAAATCCCCCGAACCATTTCATGTGCCGTCACAAAATAAATAGAAAAAGTTACAAAATGGGAAATCCCATTAACTCCATTTAGATGTGTGTGTGTGTGTGTGTGTGTGTGTGTGTGTGTGTGTGTGTGTGTGTGTCAGAATGAATGCACTGAATGTAAATAGTGTAGTCTTATGAATGCGTAATGAGAAGTCATAAAGAGACGTAAACAGATAGTAAAACAGTAGTAATGTAAAAGCGTTCAAAGGTAAAATAATACTAATAAAAGTGAGTGAACGCTGCAGAAAGATGAAGTTGTGATCACTAGTGTCTCCTCTCAGAAGATGATCTGCTGCATCCTGCTGCTCATCACACTGACCTCATGTGTGTGTGGTGAGTTTACATCCTCACTTCATGCTCCACACACACACAAGTTCACATGAGTCTCCGTTTACAGCTCAAGGGCTGAAGACAGAAGGCTGCATGGGGTCATGACTGCTGGCGTTGGGAGGAGTTAAGCAACCAATGACTACAGCGCACCTGTTAGCCACGCCCACCTCTGCAGCTCATTCGCTCTCCCCTGTTAGCCACGCCCACCTCTGCTCTCTCTGCTGCACCTCCCTCCATCTGGGTCTGCTCTACTTTCTGTTCCAAGAGTCAGAACTAAACACGGAGAAGCAGCGTTCAGCTTTTCTGCTCCACACATCTGGAACAAGGTCCCTGAAAGCAGCTGAGACCTTCAGGGACCCTCAGCGCCTTTACATCCAGACTGAAGACTTTTCGGTTTGCAGCACCAACCCTTTACATATAAATCTGTTCATGATTCATATGATAATAACATCATTATTCATTCATGCATTACCTCGTATACATACGTCTTCAGTCGCGTAAAGAGACAAAGTGTTGATACAAAGAAACAATATAATAATCATTTATACGGAGCACCATTTGGAAATGTGCATTTCCATGTTGCGTAAATACTTTTACTTCCTGTTTCTCAGAGAGGAGACGTGACGACATCATGATCTTAATAAACTACAGTAATATCGAGGAAGAATCGTTAAAACAAATAAAACACGTTTTATTCTGAAAGGTTTCTTTCCGCTTTCAGATGCTGCAAATGAGTTTCTGATGTTTCGTGAATTATTTTGAAGAGACGATCTTTCCATCGACATCCTAAAGGACGCCATTTCTTTACTAAAGTTTTATTTTACTTATTTATTAATCCGCAATAAGTTTTGAGTAACAATCAGTGAGGTCATTTTAATATTTCTCTTCTCTTCTTCAGGTGAAAGTGAAGTGAAGCCACCTGGTGACTGAAATAAATAAAGTACTACAAGCCCAGAAGACTTTAAACATGTTCAGTATTTACTGAGAAAAACTAACTAGATGTTTAGATATTGTGATCTAAACATCTAGTTTGTATCTTCTCTATTTTAGTACATTTATGCAACTAGTATACATTTAAGATGCTTTATACTTCAATTCCAGGTAAATATTGTACTTTTTACTGTACTACACCTCAGAGGTACATATTGTACTTTTTACTACATTTGTCTAAGTTTTCCTTCATGTGTTGAAAATGTTTTCCTACTTCTTCAGATAAATAAAGTATTTAAAACGCCTTGTGGATCTGATGTAAAATTATGTTAAAAAGATGAATTTAATTTATTTTATATTTCACCAGGTGGAGATGAGAAAGAGAAAGTATGGCTGGACAAATTGGAAGTGAGGGGGCGTGGCCACTGGGTTTGTAAAGAACAAAGAATCATATCGTGGTTTAGAAAGCACGTGCAGAGATATCATGGTCTAAAGCACGATGCAGGATCTCAAACTACAACCAGAGGATCATATGCATAACTTAATGAAAAATTAAAACTGAGTCTTTTTCTCTGAAGTTCTTCTCTCGCTCCACACTGACACGAGGACTCTCAGGAGTTTAACTGGTGAGACTTCAGAGCTTTAGACTTCTGAGCAAAGGTGAGTTATGAATGACTTCATGTTGGTGTATTATGTTAATATTACTGTGCATGTTTATTATGTGAGGATTCCTGTATTAGACAAGATGTTTACGGGTAATAACGTGGACAGTTTGTTCAGTAAAGAGACAATTCAACAGTTAAAAGATTAGATTAATTTAAAACTAATCAGACTATAACCTGATCCATTAAAAACAGCTGTTTTATTTAGTACATTTGTTTTCAACAATAACATGAGTTTATGTGTTCACTGTGGTATTAGTTATGAATATTGCGCCATAGTGAGCAGTTAGTGAGCAGAGCCGTTAAACCCGTTTCAATGTAATTTACATACGTTTCCTGCACATGCGCAGAACGGATCGACCGTTGACGATGTCCCACCTGTCGCGTCTTTTGCAACACTTGTTGACTGTTTCCTGTAGTGTTGAAAATCTGCAGCTGACTTAAAACACATGACTGCAGTTTCTACTTATTTAATCTGACTGAATGAAACGTCTTCAGGTGAACAAGTTGCCACAGCTGTGGTTGTAGTTCACGTTGTTGTTCATCAGCATCAAGGCTTTGTGTCATCAGTTGTGTTAATAAGCAGAATGATGAACACTATCAGGAGGATTGTGAGGGCTGGAGACTGAAGATGTGAACCTCCAACACCTTGATGTGATGTGTTTGTGACTCTTGTCCTCTGTCTCCTCTCACAGGGACAAGATGCTCTTCCTCCTCTTCATCCTCACCTCCTGTGTCTGTGGTGAGTTTACTTGTGTATTTGTAAAGCCCTCCAGCTCTGAAGCATCACTGAACCCTCCACAGAGACCTGTAGATGAGTTTAAAGGCTGCATGTTAAAGCTGTCAGCTGGTCTGCTCCTCCCTCTCCCTCTCTGTCTCCTCAACAGGATCCTTTGTAGTGAATGTGACACAGAGCTCCTATCAGGCAGAGGAGAACCACAGCATCACACTGGAATGGAGGTTCACCACCAACACTGGCAGCTCCCCCAAAGCCCTGGATGTCCTCTGTCAGCTGTTAACTCGTATCAAGCCCTTCGTCCTGCTTCATGTGCATGAAGGAGTCGAGGTCCCAGAGTCTCAGGATGAACTCTTTGCAGGACGAGTCCAGTGGGACAAAGACGTCCTCAGAGAAGGACGAGTCAGACTTCATGTGTCCAGACTCAGGACCGCTGACTCGGGTCTTTATCATTGTAAAGTGTTCACCAGTTATGGGACAAACTCTGGGGAATGTCGGCTCAATGTCTCTGGTAGGTTGATCCAGTAGAACTCGTTCAATCCAGCAGCTTTATTTATTTTTCTTTCCAGTGAAAGTTGTTTCTCTTCACTGAAAGAAACAGATGTGTTTGGTCTCTTTGCAGCAGCGAGGGATCGACCAGAACCTGAGACGACAAGCGGAAGAAGTCTAAGAAGTGATTCTTCAACGACAGAAAGTCGACCACAGCCAGAGAGTCGGGGACCGATCGGCCTCTACTGTGGACTGGGACTGACGGCTTCTCTTTATTTGCTAACTGATTCCTGCAAAACCAAACGTAGTCTGGCTCCTGTGGATTTGGCGCAATTATGATTTAACAATATGATTTTCACAACATCACTATGATCATACAATGTTATTTAATAACCCCAAAGGTCAATTAGGTCAACATTTAAGTCACTAAGCGATGGCAAAATGATGCTCGTTATAACTAATACTTAGTTGTTCCGTCATTTAGAAAATAAATCCCTCTAAACATCCAGAATGCAAAGACACAAGAGGATTTATTGTCACGAATACGAAGCGGATGCAAAGTTTCAAATGTTGTTTTTGTCGCTGATGTTGTCGGTGCTTGTAAAGTATAAAACCTATCCATGTTGACGTGTTCAGGTCCATCCTGTTACCACTAGGGGGCAGCAGTGCTCTGCTACTTTTTTACGGTATTTTTTACAAAATAAAAATGTGAAAAAGGCCACGGCTTGTGTGTTTTCATTAAGGTTGGTTTTCAGCAATCAGTTAATAGAAAATAAATAATGCAAAGGACAAATTGTTTTGTTTTGTTTTCAGCTTGAATGTAAAATATTTCTAATAGTGAATTTTAAATTAAATGTGAATGTGCTGTAACATACTCGTCACATGAACACCCTTCTTTTAGTTTTACATCTTTCTTTTACAGACTTTATTCATATGTGATTTTGTGTTTTAGTACAACCAATGAAAAAATGGAAAAAGCAATGTTTTTGAGTATTTTTATTTCAAAAAGACGTATTGGAAAACTGTAATAATTTATTTATTAAACTTCAAGGTGCACACAATCTTAAACATTGGTCAATACAAATCAGGTCCATAATCTGAAATGAATAAATAGAAACACTGACAACGCATTAAATAAACATAGTTTGCAGCGTCTTTGCCCATTTCTAATGTTGAAATGTTCCTCACAAGATATCTTCAGAGCAAATGTGTTGGTCCAAGGCTTGACCTCGATATATAAGGGACTTTGTCGTTGATATTAGTTTTCAAATAAATATCAAAGCCCATGGAATGTTCCCTCATGTTGGAATATTCCGGAACAGTTCACTGTGATGTTTAGTGTGTTGAATGAATGGTGTGTATATGCATTTGTACAGATGGAGGTTATCCACTGAAATGATTCATACAATACATAACACACACAGTGCTGCTGACTTTCCTTCTAATGTCATTCGGTTGTTTTTATTAACCATTCATATTGATCTAAAGTCAAAGATTTTAAAGAATACATACACAATGATTGTATTGTAATAATTGTGTATTATTATTATTATTATATGTAATGCCCTCTGAGGCTAATTTGTGGGTTGTCATGCAATTTTGGAGCAGATCCATCAGTCTCCATTCTGGACCCGGGAGATGGGAAGCTCTATTTTTATTTACTTTTATTCCTCCTTTTGAAAAACTATAACCACTACACTACTCAACATATTTTAATTTTCTTTCATTATTTTGGTCTTATGATATTTTGGTTATTTGTTATGGGTTTGATGAATTGATGTCCATATTTACATTTTAGTTTAATTGAATAGTCTTAATTGATGTCCAGGTATGTTTTTATGGATAATTAGTCTGCTGCATGTTTTTCTTAAATGCTATAAGTGATGCCTTAATTTGTTGCAATTCACATTGTTTACAGATTAGTGAAATAATTGAAAGCCTGACCAATAGTTTAACTCTCTGATGCTGAAATGTGTTTGAAACTGTGTGAGCTGCACTAGACGTTGTCATTCTGATTCACGCATTAAGTAATAAATTATTCCTTTTTTTTACTTTGATTATTTTACTTTGATTATTATTATTTTACTTTTGAATTAAAGGTAAAATAATACTAATAAAAGGGAGAGAACGCTGCAGAAAGATGAAGTTGTGATCACTAGTGTCTCCTCTCAGAAGATGATCTGCTGCATCCTGCTGCTCATCACACTGACCTCATGTGTGTGTGGTGAGTTTACATCCTCACTTCATGCTCCACACACACACAAGTTCACATGAGTCTCCGTTTACAGCTCAAGGGCTGAAGACAGAAGGCTGCATGGGGTCATGACTGCTGGCGTTGGGAGGAGTTAAGCAACCAATGACGACAGCGCACCTGTTAGCCACGCCCACCTCTGCTCTCTCTGCTGCACCTCCCTCCATCTGGGTCTGCTCTACTTTCTGTTCCAAGAGTCAGAACTAAACACGGAGAAGCAGCGTTCAGCTTTTCTGCTCCACACATCTGGAACAAGGTCCCTGAAAGCAGCTGAGACCTTCAGGGACCCTCAGCGCCTTTACATCCAGACTGAAGACTTTTCGGTTTGCAGCACCAACCCTTTACATATAAATCTGTTCATGATTCATATATAATAACATCATTATTCATTCATGCATTACCTCGTATACATACGTCTTCAGTCGCGTAAAGAGACAAAGTGTTGATACAAAGAAACAATATAATAATCATTTATACGGAGCACCATTTGGAAATCTGCATTTCCATGTTGCGTAAATACTCTGACTTCCTGTTTCTCAGAGAGGAGACGTGACGACATCATGATCTTAATAAACTACAGTAATATCGAGGAAGAATCGTTAAAACAAATAAAACACGTTTTATTCTGAAAGGTTTCTTTCCGCTTTCAGATGCTGCAAATGAGTTTCTGTTATTGTTATCTGTGGCCGTTTCTCAATCAGCGTTCTTCTCTGTACTCGTGTTCTCGTGGACTCGTGAAACGTCATCAGTCGCGGCCCAAGTACTGTTCCAATTCAAAAGTCCGCTTCTCGCCAAGAACGGTGAAAATGCCCGGATGTGACTTGATCCGCCCATTTTACCGGGATGCATCAGAGCAGACTTGAGCGGACTTGAGAGAGCAATATCCCAGAATGCATTTCGGACCAGCAAACGGGGAACAATGACGGATGAGAAAACTCATAACTGAAAGTTGACATTCTCTGAATACTACCGTTGTTGAGTCACAAAATGTAGTTTTAGGATGTTTTCAGGCGAGAAGTTATATATATATATATATAATTTGGTTTCGAGGATTTAACAAGCAATCATTATTATTTATTCACAGTCACATTAAATCAGTTTGACTGTGGGAAAGGTTTAGGTTTATAACTTAAGATTTTAATGTAACTTTTACTTTGAACTACAGCGGTGTCTTATTACTTTTGACCGAATTGTTTGCAATTATATGTATATATATATATAAGCATATATATAATACATATTTATAAACATATAATATATACAATGATATGTGTATCTATTTAAGTATTTATATAAAATACATATTTATAAACACAATAATATATATATATATATATATATATATATATATATACAATGATGACTTCATTAAGTCAGCTGCTGTTCCAATTGCAGAAAGACCGTCCTGCGTTCTCCTGTCCTTGAGAGTCTGGACTCCAAAGACCAGACTCCAGAAGTTCACAAGCCAAGACCTGTGTACTTGGTATTGAGAAACGGCCTGTAAATAGGCTCGTTCGAGATGAGCCAGTTCTGTGCAGAATCGATTGGCGGCGATCGGCGCGCAATGCATGCTGGTTAGATTTGTGTCCGACTTGCTCCCGACTTGCTCTGACGTCATGCACACGTGGTCAACGATACTCTCACGAGACTAAGCCGACCGTCGATTTCAGAGGCAGGCGCTGCAGTGGCTGTCCCCCGACTGCTTGGCCCAGTGCATGATGGGAAACGCCTGGCTCTCGCCACATCAGAGAGCTGATTGGCTCTTAGATCTGACAGCAAACACCACGTGTTGTAGAAAATCCTTATTGTATGTGTAGTTGTAATACTTAACGCTGGATTATTGACTATTAGTCTCATGTTTGATCTAAAAACAAATCTTGTGTGGTTGATAATACAAAATCGTATTTTCATAACACATATCTAAACTACTAGTAAGCAGCTCTAACGAACGAGCCTAATATTTTGAAGAGACGATCTTTCCCTCGACTTGTCTCCTTTAGGACACATCACACATGAGGAAGCCTCTTCGTTTCCTCTACATCCTAAAGGACGCCATTTCTTTACTAAAGTTTTATTTTACTTATTTATTTATCCGCAATAAGTTTTGAGTAACAATCAGTGAGGTGATTTTAATATTTCTCTTCAGGTGAAAGTGAAGTGAAGCCACCTGGTGACTGAAATAAATAAAGTACTACAAGCCCAGAATACTTTAAATGTTCAGTATTTACTGAGAAATACTAACTAGATGTTTTGATCTAAACATCTAGTTTGTATCTGCTTTATTTTAGTACATTTTAGTACATTTCTGCAACTAGTATACATTTAAGGTACTTTTATTTTTCTTGAGTACTTTAATGTTAAGATGCTTTATACTTAAATTCCAGGTAAATATTGTACTTTTTACTGTACTACACCTCAGAGGTACATATTGTACTTTTTACTGCATTTGTCTAAGTTTTCCTTCATGTGTTGAAAATGTTTTCCTACTTCTTCAGATAAATAAAGTATTTAAAACGCCTCGTGAATCTGATGTAAAATGCTGTTAAAAAGATGAATTTAATTTATTTTATATTTCACCAGGTGGAGATAAGAAAGGGGAAGTATGGCTGGACCAATTGGAAGTGAGGGGGCGTGGCCACTGGGTTTGTAAAGAACAAGGAATAATATCGTGGTTTAGAAAGCACGTGCAGAGATATCATGGTCTAAAGCACGACGCAGGATCTCAAACTACAACCAGAGGATCATATGCATAACTTAATGAAAAATTAAAACTGAGTCTTTTTCTCTGAAGTTCTTCTCTCGCTCCACACGGACACGAGGACTCTCAGGAGTTTAACTGGTGAGACTTCAGAGCTTTAGACTTCTGAGCAAAGGTGAGTTATGAATGACTTCATGTTGGTGTATTATGTTCATATTACTGTGCATGTTTATTATGTGAGGATTCCTGTATTAGACAAGATGTTTGTTGAAGTTTGTTCAGTAAAGAGACAATTCAACAGTTAAAAGATTAGATTCATTTAAGACTAATCAGACTATAACCTGATCCATTAAAAACAGCTGTTTTATTTAGTACATTTGTTTTCAACAATAACATGAGTTTATGTGTTCACTGTGTTATGAATGTTGCGCCATAGTGAGCAGTTGGTGAGTGCCAGTACAAGGACAGAGCGCACGAGCAGAAACTTAAACCCGTTTCAATCTAATTTGCATACGTTTCCTGCACATGCGCAGAACGGATCGAACGTTGACGATGTCCCTCGTGTCGCGTCTTTTGCGACACTTGTTGACTGTTTCCTGTAGTGTTGAAAATCTGCAGCTGACTTAAAACACATGACTGCAGTTTCTACTTATTTAATCTGACTGAATGAAACGTCTTCAGGTGAACAAGTTGCCACAGCTGTGGTTGTAGTTCACGTTGTTGTTCATCAGCATCAAGGCTTTGTGTCATCAGTTGTGTTAATAAGCAGAATGATGAACACTATCAGGAGGATTGTGAGGGCTGGAGACTGAAGATGTGAACCTCCAACACCTTGATGTGATGTGTTTGTGACTCTTGTCCTCTGTCTCCTCTCACAGGGACAAGATGC
>NC_136591.1:38060177-38087677 GCF_910589615.1 Taurulus bubalis | reverse complement strand
TATATGAGGGGCCGTTTAGGCCATAACTATTGAGACACACACTCACTACTGAAACACTTACGCATACATATATACTTCTGTGTCATATACACATACATATGAAATGCTTACATGCATACAAGTGAAACATGTATACGTATCTATCTGAAACAGTCATGCATGCACATATGAAAATGCAGTATATATATTGTTGAACACTTATACATTCATAACTGAATCCCTTGCATATGATTACAAAGATAAAAAAGTTATCTTACAAGGCAAGGCAAGTTTATTTGTAGAGCACATTTCAACAACAAGGCGATTCAAAGTGCTTCACATAAAACCATTAAAAGCATCAAAACATAATGCAGATTTAAAAACAGTTAAGAAAACATTAAAACAGTCAAAAAGCAAAATAAAAGTAGAAAAAGCAACATAAAAAATAAAAGTTGAATAAAAGTTGCAGTGCAGTTTAAGAAATAAAATGCAGTAGTGAGATGCAGTAGTTGAATCTGGTTCAGTTAAAGGCAGCAGCAAACAGAAAAGTCTTCAATGTGGACTTAAAGGAGCTGAGGGTCTATGAGGGTCTCAGCAGACCTGCAGCTTTCAGGGACCTTGTTCCAGATGTGTGGAGCAGAAAAGCTGAACGCTGCTTCTCCATGTTTAGTTCTGACTCCTGGAACAGAAAGTAGACCCGTCCCAGACGACCTGAGGGGCCGGGATGGTTCATAAGGTAGCAGCAGATCACAAACATACTCAGGACCTAAACCATTCAGTGCTTTATAAACCAGCAGCAGGATTTTAAAGTCAACTCTTTGTTGGACAGGGAGCCAGTGCAGAGACCTCAGAACTGGAGTGATGTGATCCACTTTCCTGGTCTTAGTGAGGACTCCAGCTGCAGCGTTCTGAATCAGCTGCAGCTTTCTGACTGACTTTTTACAGAGGCCTGTGAACACACCGTTACAGTAGTCAAGTCTACTGAAGATAAATGACCTGTGAACACACCGTTACAGTAGTCAAGTCTACTGAAGATAAATGACCTGTGAACACACCGTTACAGTAGTCAAGTCTACTGAAGATAAATGACCTGTGAACACACCGTTACAGTAGTCAAGTCTACTGAAGATAAATGACCTGTGAACACACCGTTACAGTGGTCAAGTCTACTGAAGATAAATGACCTGTGAACACACCGTTACAGTAGTCAAGTCTACTGAAGATAAATGACCTGTGAACACACCGTTACAGTAGTCAAGTCTACTGAAGATAAATGCATGGACAAGTTTCTCCAGATCCTGTTGAGACATAAGTCCTCTACCCCTTGATATATTCTTCAGGTGATAGTAGGCTGATTGTGTGATTGTCTTGATATGGCTGTTCAGGTTGAGGTCTGAATCCATAACTACACCTAGATTTCTGGCTTGGTTTGAGGTTTTTAACATTAGTGATTGAAGCTGACTTTCAATCGTTCGTCTTTGGGACCAAAAACAATTACTTCTGTTTTATCTTGATTTAATTGAAGAAAATTCTGGCACATCCAGTTATTGATTTCTTCAATGCATTTAGCCAGCCCTTGTATGGGACTATAGTCCCCTGGTGATATAGTTATGTAGAGTTGTGTGTCAGCTGCATAATTATGATAACACACATTGTTGTTTTTCATAATCTGAGCCACTGGAAGCATGTCGATGTTGAACAGAAGAGGCCCCAGTATTGAACCTTGGGGAACACCACATGTCATCCTAGTCAGCTCTGATGTGTAATTAGCTACCGACACAAAGTATTGTCGGTCCTTCAAGTAGGATTCAAACCAATTAATCACCAAGTTTAGATACATGTGCAAGTGTTTCACATATATATGTATGCATGTTTTAAATGTGTATGTATACGTTTTTTAGTTATATATATGTATGCTCTTACATGAGGCTGTGCAAGCGTCTCACATGCATGTTTTGAACAGCGACAAAGCGCCAATCTTGGTCCGCTTGGCAGCGTGTAAGAGCGTGACATTTCAGGGTTGTTTCAATCAATCATTTTTTTTGTGATTGAATATGAAGGTGCAACTTCTATATATTTTGATCAGTCTGCAGGCCTTATTCGTAGTTGGCAATCGCGATGACATCGTGGTTTTTTTCAATAGGGTGCTGCGCTGCGTTCAATGCCTACAGCAAGACCCAGGAGATGAGAGATGTTTTAGAGAGCTTGATGACCAAAAAAAAACAACCGTCTCAATCAGGTCCTTCCCTAGAGCGAACCATAGACAACATGGAATTTAGGGTGATGGTGTGGTCATCAAGCTCTCTAAAACATCTCTCTACTCACACTATGACTAACCTCGGCTGGAAATCACCTGGACAGGTGCCTGTAGAAAAACCAGTGATCGGAGCAGAGAGACACGCCCACCTTCACTAACGTCTGCAACTCAGACAAAAGCAACACTAATAATGTAACAACAATCGCTCGGGTGAAAATCACCCGACTTTAGTGTTCTAGGGTTAAGGGCCGTTCTATGAACTGCTGTTTGGCCTTCCGGGTTGCCGTACCGTGCGGTGCTTGTGCCCACAGTGCCTGTCGCTGCCCGACCACCGGGCTTCAGCTTTGTGTTTCATGTCAGTGTCACACTGTTATAATAAAGAAAACTGCTTTTTAGCTTGAGCCATTTTATTGAGTGTGTATTTTGTCATCTCCACTGGTAAGCCGCCCTTTAACCCCACATGTTTGGTCTATACCCACCAACTGATCCATTATCGGTTGCATTCTAAAGAAAAGTGCCTTTGACAGAATTTTAACATCCACTCAAAGTCAAAGATCTCCAGTGTTTCAGGTCCTTCTTGACTCCTTTTTAAAAAGAAGGGAGATGGAACCTGTTCTTAAAGAAATGGGTAGAGCACCTCTACAGAAGCTTTCCTTGAATATTTGCAACAAAGCTGGTCCCAAAAGGTGCTATAAAACTCTTCTGGTAAATCGTCCAAACCTGGAGATCTATTACCCAGCATGCTCTGCATAGCTTTGGTTTACTCACTGATTGTCAAATCTCTTTCGAGAAATTCTTTATCTGTACTGGTTGACTGCTCACATGTTGAGCAGTTACTATGATGTAATGTGAAACAAGTCCAACTACATGGATGCTCTGACAATTTTGTGAGTCTCTTCGGTCTACACCCAACCACCCAAATGAGCGAGTTGGCATGGCCTGCTCATCACATGTCAAACGAATCTGAAAGTAACCCGCATATCAATATTAAAACTCTTCAATCCTCCACAGGTTCATTCATCTTCGACTCCTCGCTGCTCGTCCTCAGAAGAATTCACACAAACTGGAGAACTTTGTCTCTTTATTTCTTTACGACTGAAGACGTCTACGAGGTAATGCATGATGAATAATGTAGTTATTATCATATGCATCATGAACAGATTTATATATGAAAGATTGGTGCTGTTGCACCAACTAATTTAGGATAATGAATGTTTTAATTTATGTGATTGTTTGATTAGGAGCAAATAGGTTTATGATTCGACATGGTTATCTTTTGTTTTGTGTTAAGAAATTTGTAGTTGTTAAGAATAAATTACATTTTCGTTTAAACCTGGACCATCGTTATTGCACGCGTCATAAATTAAGCAAAGAGCAACCACGTAGTGACCTTTTTTGATAGGCAACGGGGACACTGCACATACTATGTTGTCCTTTGTGCTGGTATGTTACAGTGTGTTGTTTTATAGTGTGGTAGTAATTTAAACATATAGATGGAGAATTGTTTTGTTTTATCAGTTAAACAATCGTTATTATGAAATGAAAAATACGTTAAAAAAGGTAACAGTCCAGTGTGAGAAATCTATATATATTTGGGATTATATATTTATTTTGTATTTCTCCTCATAGAGAGACAGTTTTGGTTCTGTTGTTTTTAAACCTACGACACGATCACTGTTTCATAATACTGTACTAGTGTATGAACGTAGGTTTGAGCTACGGAGGATTCGCTAATAGAATAAACCTGCTGCACAAGTCTGCCTATTGCTCCATGGGAGGATTGTCACAGAGGTAACACCCTCCACTTGATCTTGACAAATTCTTGCAGCCGAAAAATTCACCTCAAAAGCACGACGCAGTTTCTCAAACCAAGAACAGAGAAACTACAACAAGAGGAGCATGTGGATAATTTAATGAAAGATGAATATTGTGTCTTTTTCTCTGAAGTTCTTCTCTCGCTCCACACGGACACGAGGACTCTGAGGAGTTTAACTGGTGAGACTTCAGAGCTTTAGACTTCTGAGCAAAGGTGAGTTATGAATGACTTCATGTTGGTGTATTATGTTAATATTACTGTGCATGTTTATTATGTGAGGATTCCTGTATTAGACAAGATGTTTACGGGTAATAACGTGGATGGTTTGTTCCGTAAAGAGACAATTCAACAGTTAAAAGATTAGATGAATGTATGACTATGACAAGATGACCTGCAGGATCCTGCTGCTCTTCCTCCTCTTCATCCTCACCTCCTGTGTCTGTGGTGAGTTTACTTGTGTATTTGTAAAGCCCTCCAGCTCTGAAGCATCACTGAACCCTCCACAGAGACCTGTAGATGAGTTTAAAGGCTGCATGTTAAAGCTGTCAGCTGGTCTGCTCCTCCCTCTCCCTCTCTGTCTCCTCAACAGGATCCTTTGTAGTGAATGTGACACAGAGCTCCTATCAGGCAGAGGAGAACCACAGCATCACACTGGAATGGAGGTTCACCACCAACACTGGCAGCTCCCCCAACCCCCTGGAAGTCGTCTGTGAGCTGTTAACTCCTGTCAAGCCCTTCGTCCTGCTTCATGTGCATGAAGGAGTCGAGGTCCCAGAGTCTCAGGATGAACTCTTTGCAGGACGAGTCCAGTGGGACAAAGACGTCCTCAGAGAAGGACGAGTCAGACTTTATGTGTCCAGACTCAGGACCGCTGACTCGGGTCTTTACCTGTGTGACGTGCTCACCAGTTATGGGACGAACTCTGGGGAATGTCAGCTCAATGTCTCTGGTAGGTTGATCCAGTAGAACTCGTTCAATCCAGCAGCTTTATTTATTTTTCTTTCCAGTGAAAGTTGTTTCTCTTCACTGAAAGAAACAGATGTGTTTGGTCTCTTTGCAGCAGCGAGGGATCGACCAGAACCTGAGACGACAAGCGGAAGAAGTCGGAGAAAAGATTCTTCACAGCCAGAAAGTCAGCGATGGATCGGACTCTACGTTGGACTGGGACTGATGGCTGCAACTCTTCTGGCTCTTTTATTAATTATACTGAGAAGAAAATACTGATAAGAGAAGAAACCTCCTTGCAGCCTTATAGGTGTTGAATTCTCTGTCTGGAGGATCTTATTGAACAAGTCATCACAGAACTGATCCAAGACCATGAAACAAGAGACTCTTCAACATCTGGTTTAAGTGTCAGGAAATGTATGGATTGTATATTGTTATGTTTTAAATGAAGGTCATATTACTGTGGGTTTGATTTGAAATCTCTTTATTACAACAATAATAACTAATGACAGTGTAAATAATGCTTTACATTGACTTTAATCAATCTTCTGTCCTCTTCTGCCCCAGATTCTGTGTATAAACTAATGTTACTGCAGCAGGTGTCTGACAGTCTGCTCCACTCAGTTCTGGTTCAACTGAACATCCCATAGATATGACAATGAATGAACTGAATGTAAATAGTGTAGTCTTATGAATGCGTAATGAGAAGTTACAAAGAGACGTAAACAGATAGTAAAACAGTAGTAATGTAAAAGCGTTCAAAGGTAAAATAATACTAATAAAAGTGAGTGAACGCTGCAGAAAGATGAAGTTGTGATCACTAGTGTCTCCTCTCAGAAGATGATCTGCTGCATCCTGCTGCTCATCACACTGACCTCATGTGTGTGTGGTGAGTTTACATCCTCACTTCATGCTCCACACACACACAAGTTCACATGAGTCTCCGTTTACCGCTCAAGGGCTGAAGACAGAAGGCTGCATGGGGTCATGACTGCTGGTGGTGGGAGGAGTTAAGCAACCAATGACTACAGCGCACCTGTTAGCCACGCCCACCTCTGCAGCTCATTCGCTCTCCCCTGTTAGCCACGCCCACCTCTGCTCTCTCTGCTGCACCTCCCTCCATCTGGGTCTGCTCTACTTTCTGTTCCAAGAGTCAGAACTAAACACGGAGAAGCAGCGTTCAGCTTTTCTGCTCCACACATCTGGAACAAGGTCCCTGAAAGCAGCTGAGACCTTCAGGGACCCTCAGCGCCTTTACGTCCAGACTGAAGACTTTTCGGTTTGCAGCACCAACCCTTTACATATAAATCTGTTCATGATTCATATGATAATAACATCATTATTCATTCATGCATTACCTCGTATACATACGTCTTCAGTCGCGTAAAGAGACAAAGTGTTGATACAAAGAAACAATATAATAATCATTTATACGGAGCACCATTTGGAAATGTGCATTTCCATGTTGCGTAAATACTTTTACTTCCTGTTTCTCAGAGAGGAGACGTGATGACATCATGATCTTAATAAACTGCAGTAATATCGAGGAAGAATCGTTAAAACAAATAAAACACGTTTTATTCTGAAAGGTATATTTCACCAGGTGGAGATGAGAAAGAGAAAGTATGGCTGGACCAATTGGAAGTGAGGGGGGCGTGGCCACTGGGTTTGTAAAGAACAAAGAATCATATCGTGGTTTAGAAAGCACGTGCAGAGATATCATGGTCTAAAGCACGACGCAGGATCTCAAACTACACCCAGAGGATCATATGCATCATTTAATGAAAAATTAAAACTGAGTCTTTTTCTCTGAAGTTCTTCTCTCGCTCCACACGGACACGAGGACTCTCAGGAGTTTAACTGGTGAGACTTCAGAGCTTTAGACTTCTGAGCAAAGGTGAGTTTTATAAAGTAAACGGAACAAGGAAATGCAGCACGTGGTGCAGATTTACATCATCGTATTCAAAGTAATTCCTGAAACAACAGAAACTCATTTGTAGCCTCTGAAAGAAGAAGGAAACGTGCTTCCAGAATAAAACACGTTTTATTTGTTTTAACGATTTTTCCTCGATATTAGTTTATTATTATCAAGAACGTAGTTGCGTCTCCTCTCTGAGAAACAGGAAGTCAAATATCCACAACAAGCAAATTTATGCAGATGTCTCCGCATAATTAGGCTCGTTCGTTAGAGCTGCTCTCGTCTGGAATCCACAGAGAGCAGCGGCCGCAGCACGAGGTGTTGACAAAAAACTGCAATCAAGTCGGACAGTTGTCAACTGCTTTCAAAGTAAACACAGGAAGTCACGGAAAAAAAGTACTTCCTGTTAGTTCCGAACTTTTGTTTACTTGTAGTTTACAGATCACGTTTGAATTTATTATATGTGTTTATAAATATATATATTTATGTAGAAATGAGTGTGTAGCTACATCCTTTGGTATTTTTATGTCTGCCTGTGAAATACATTACTAGTAGTTTAGATATGTGTTATGAAAATAAGACTTTGTATTATCAACCACACAAGATGTGTTTTTAGATTAAACATGAGACAAATAGTCAATAATCGAGGGTTAAGTACAACTACACATAAAATAAGGATTTTCTACAACACGTGGTGTTTGCTATCAGATCTAAGAGCCAATCAGCTCTCTGATGTGGCGAGAGCCAGGCGTTTCCCATCATGCACTGGGCCAAGCAGTCGGGGGAGAGCCACTGCAGCGCCTGCCTCTGAAATCGACAGCCGGCTTGGTCTCGTGAGAGTATCGTTGACCACGTGTGCATGACGTCAGAGCAAGTCGGGAGCAAGTCGGACACAAATCTAACCAGCATGCATTGCGCGCCGATCGCCGCCGATCGATTCTGATTCTGTTATGAATGACTTCATGTTGGTGTATTATGTTCATATTACTGCACATGTTTATTATGTGAGGATTCCTGTATTAGACAAGATGTTTACGGGTAACAACGTGGATGGTTTGTTCAGTAAAGAGACAATTCAACAGTTAAAAGATTAGATTCATTTAAGACTAATCAGACTATAACCTGATCCATTAAAAACAGCTGTTTTATTTAGTACATTTGTTTTCAACAATAACATGAGTTTATGTGTTCACTGTGTTATGAATGTTGCGCCATAGTGAGCAGTTAGTGAGCAGAGCCGTTAAACCCGTTTCAATGTAATTTACATACGTTTCCTGCACATGCGCAGAACGGATCGACCGTTGACGATGTCCCTCGTGTCGCGTCTTTTGCGACACTTGTTGACTGTTTCCTGTTGTGTTGAAAATCTGCAGCTGACTTAAAACACATGACTGCAGTTTCTACTTATTTAATCTGACTGAATGAAACGTCTTCAGGTGAACAAGTTGCCACAGCTGTGGTTGTAGTTCACGTTGTTGTTCATCAGCATCAAGGCTTTGTGTCATCAGTTGTGTTAATAAGCAGAATGATGAACACTATCAGGAGGATTGTGAGGGCTGGAGACTGAAGATGTGAACCTCCAACACCTTGATGTGATGTGTTTGTGACTCTTGTCCTCTGTCTCCTCTCACAGGGACAAGATGCTCTTCCTCCTCTTCCTCCTCTTCATCCTCACCTCCTGTGTCTGTGGTGAGTTTACTTGTGTATTTGTAAAGCCCTCCAGCTCTGAAGCATCACTGAACCCTCCACAGAGACCTGTAGATGAGTTTAAAGGCTGCATGTTAAAGCTGTCAGCTGGTCTGCTCCTCCCTCTCCCTCTCTGTCTCCTCAACAGGATCCTTTGTAGTGAATGTGACACAGAGCTCCTATCAGGCAGAGGAGAACCACAGCATCACACTGGAATGGAGGTTCACCACCAACACTAGCAGCTCCCCCAACCCCCTGGAAGTCTTCTGTCAGCTGTTAACTCGTGTCAAGCCCTTCATCCTGCTTCATGTGCATGAAGGAGTCGAGGTCCCAGAGTCTCAGGATGAACTCTTTGCAGGACGAGTCCAGTTGGACAAAGACGTCCTCAGAGAAGGACGAGTCAGACTTCATGTGTCCAGACTCAGGACCGCTGACTCGGGTCTTTACCTGTGTGACGTGCTCACCAGTTATGGGACAAACTCTGGGGAATGTCGGCTCAATGTCTCTGGTAGGTTGATCCAGTAGAACTCGTTCAATCCAGCAGCTTTATTTATTTTTCTTTTCAGTGAAAGTTGTTTCTCTTCACTGAAAGAAACAGATGTGTTTGGTCTCTTTGCAGCAGCGAGGGATCGACCAGAACCTGAGACGACATCTTCAGCGACAGAAAGTCCACAGCCAGAGAGTCGGGGACGGATCGTCCTCTACTGTTCACTGGGACTGACGGCTGCAGCTCTTCTGGCTCTTCCACTATTTATACTGAGAAGAATATGTACTGTTAAAAGAAAAATGCTCATTGCAGACGTATAGGTGTTAACGAAACAACCCATGAGGACCAACAGGTCTCTGTCTGAAGGAACTTATTGAACAAGTCATCACAGAACTGAACCACGTTTAAAAACAAGTTCATATTACTGTGGGTTTGATTTTAAATATCTTTATTTCAGAAAAAACACTTTAACCACCTTAACTGTGCAATATAAATGCATGTTATTCTGTCTGACTATATAATACTGTTATTGTGAATTCTTTACTGTCTATATGACTGTTTTTCTGTTTATTTATTTATATATATATATATATATATATATATATACTTTTTTTGGACTTTCTCTTGTGTGCACTTTACCTGTTTGCTGCTGTAATCCTGCAAATGTCCTCACTGCGTGACTAATACAGGAATATATAATATAATATACAGCAATAATAACTAATGTCAGTGTAAATAATGATTTACATGGAGTTTAATCAATCTTCTGTCCTCTTCCTACTGACTAATATTGTTATGATGCACAATGCACTTATTTAAAGTTACTGATGTGTTCATATTGTAAATGAATCCCTATTGACATGAGAAGCATTCACAATAAAGTTACTACAGAACTCTTATTGTGTGTTTCTGAGCCCCAGATTCTGTGTATAAACTAATGTTACTGCAGCAGGTGTCTGACAGTCTGCTCCACTCAGTCCTGGTTCAACTAAACATCCCATAGTATCAGAAAATCACCGTCACCCATATGAGAGACAATTAATACAGATTTTAGAAATAAAAAAATCTGCCTTGCTTACAAATGTTTTGGGCTTATGTGTATCAACTAATATTAATAAACAATACAAATAATTATTTAAAACCCACCTTATGGGGATGCAAGAAATACAAAAATGCAAAGTAGTTTTATGAATGCGTAATGAGAAGTTACAAAGAGACGTAAACAGATAGTAAAACAGTAGTAATGTAAAAGCGTTCAAAGGTAAAATAATACTAATAAAAGTGAGTGAACGCTGCAGAAAGATGAAGTTGTGATCACTAGTGTCTCCTCTCAGAAGATGATCTGCTGCATCCTGCTGCTCATCACACTGACCTCATGTGTGTGTGGTGAGTTTACATCCTCACTTCATGCTCCACACACACACAAGTTCACATGGGTCTCCGTTTACAGCTCAAGGGCTGAAGACAGAAGGCTGCATGGGGTCATGACTGCTGGTGGTGGGAGGAGTTAAGCAACCAATGACTACAGCGCACCTGTTAGCCACGCCCACCTCTGCAGCTCATTCGCTCTCCCCTGTTAGCCACGCCCACCTCTGCTCTCTCTGCTGCACCTCCCTCCATCTGGGTCTGCTCTACTTTCTGTTCCAAGAGTCAGAACTAAACACGGAGAAGCAGCGTTCAGCTTTTCTGCTCCACACAGCTGGAACAAGGTCCCTGAAAGCAGCTGAGACCTTCAGGGACCCTCAGCGCCTTTACATCCAGACTGAAGACTTTTCGGTTTGCAGCACCAACCCTTTACATATAAATCTGTTCATGATTCATATATAATAACATCATTATTCATTCATGCATTACCTCGTATACATACGTCTTCAGTCGCGTAAAGAGACAAAGTGTTGATACAAAGAAACAATATAATAATCATTTATACGGAGCACCATTTGGAAATCTGCATTTCCATGTTGCGTAAATACTCTGACTTCCTGTTTCTCAGAGAGGAGACGTGACGACATCACGATCTTAATAAACTACAGTAATATCGAGGAAGAATCGTTAAAACAAATAAAACACGTTTCATTCTGAAAGGTTTCTTTCCGCTTTCAGATGCTGCAAATGAGTTTCTGTTATTGTTATCTGTGGCCGTTTCTCAATCAGCGTTCTTCTCTGTACTCGTGTTCTCGTGGACTCGTGAAACGTCATCAGTCGCGGCCCAAGTACTGTTCCAATTCAAAAGTCCGCTTCTCGCCAAGAACGGTGAAAATGCCCGGATGTGACTTGATCCGCCCATTTTACCGGGGATGCATCAGAGCAGACTTGAGCGGACTTGAGAGAGCCAATATCCCAGAATGCATTTCGGACCAGCAAACGGGGAACAATGACGGATGAGAAAACTCATAACTGAAAGTTGACATTCTCTGAATACTACCGTTGTTGAGTCACAAAATGTAGTTTTAGGATGTTTTCAGGCGAGAAGTTATATATATATATATATATATATATATATATATATATATATATATATATATATATATATATATATATATATATATATAATTTGGTTTCGAGGATTTAACAAGCAATCATTATTATTTATTCACAGTCACATTAAATCAGTTTGACTGAGGGAAAGGTTTAGGTTTATAACTTAAGATTTTAATGTAACTTTTACTTTGAACTACAGCGGTGTCTTATTACTTTTGACCGAATTGTTTGCAATTATTTGTATATATATATATATAAGCATATATATATAATACATATTTATAAACATATAATATATACAATGATATGTGTATCTATTTAAGTATTTATATAAAATACATATTTATAAACACAATAATATATATATATATATATATATATATATATATATATATACACAATATATATATATATATATATATATATATATATATATATATATATATATATATATATAAATATATACAATGATGACTTCATCAAGTCAGCTGCTGTTCCAATTGCAGAAAGACCGTCCTGCGTTCTCCTGTGAGAGTCTGGACTCCCAAGACCAGACTCCAGAAGTTCACAAGCCAAGACCTGTGTACTTGGTATTGAGAAACGGCCTGTAAATAGGCTCGTTCGAGATGAGCCAGTTCTGTGCAGAATCGATTGGCGGCGATCGGCGCGCAATGCATGCTGGTTAGATTTGTGTCCGACTTGCTCTGACGTCATGCACACGTGGTCAACGATACTCTCACGAGATCAAGTCGCCGTCGATTTCAGAGTCAGCCGCCGCAGTTGCTTTCCAACGACTGCTTGGCCCAGTGCATGATGGGAAACGCCTGGCTGTCGCCACATCAGAGAGCTGATTGGCTCTTAGATCTGACAGCAAACACCACGTGTTGTAGAAAATCCTTATTGTATGTGTAGTTGTACTACTTAACACTGGATTATTGACTATTCGTCTCATGTTTGATCTAAAAACAAATCTTGTGTGGTTGATAATACAAAATCGTATTTTCATAACACATATCTAAACTACTAGTAAGCAGCTCTAACGAACGAGCCTAATATTTTGAAGAGACGATCTTTCCCTCGACTTGTCTCCTTTAGGACACATCACACATGAGGAAGCCTCTTCGTTTCCTCTACATCCTAAAGGACGCCATTTCTTTACTAAAGTTTTATTTTACTTATTTATTTATCCGCAATAAGTTTTGAGTAACAATCAGTGAGGTGATTTTAATATTTCTCTTCAGGTGAAAGTGAAGTGAAGCCACCTGGTGACTGAAATAAATAAAGTACTACAAGCCCAGAAGACTTTAAACATGTTCAGTATTTACTGAGAAATACTAACTAGATGTTTTGATCTAAACATCTAGTTTGTATCTGCTTTATTTTAGTACATTTTAGTACATTTCTGCAACTAGTATACATTTAAGGTACTTTTATTTTACTTGAGTACTTTAATGTTAAGATGCTTTATACTTAAATTCCAGGTAAATATTGTACTTTTACTGTACTACATCTCAGAGGTACATATTGTACTTTTTACTACATTTGTCTAAGTTTTCCTTCATGTGTTGAAAATGTTTTCCTACTTCTTCAGATAAATAAACACTTTAAAACGACTTGTGGATCTGATGTAAAATGCTGTTAAAAAGATGAATTTAATTTATTTTATATTTCACCAGGTGGAGATGAGAAAGAGAAAGTATGGCTGGACAAATTGGAAGTGAGGGGGCGTGGCCACTGGGTTTGAAAAGAACAAAGAATCATATCGTGGGTTAGAAAGCACATGCAGAGATATCATGGTCTAAAGCACGATGCAGGATCTCAAACTACACATATGTATATATACATGTGTTTGTTGTTGGTTGTTTTTGTCATTTGTTATTTTATTTAGTAGTGTTAATTGTTGATGGGGCAAGTTCTAGACATCTGATCCACACTTCATACCAGTTAGTGGCGGTAATGCACCAAACAGCTGTTTGCCAACCGCCAATAAACCTCAAAGAAGAAGAAGATCAGATTTTTGTGGTTTAGAAAGCACAGGCAGAGATATCATGGTCTAAAGCACGACGCAGGATGTCAAACTACAACCAGAGAACTGAGTCTTTTTCTCTGAAGTTCTTCTCTCGCTCCACACGGACACGAGGACTCTCAGGAGTTTAACTGGTGAGACTTCAAAGCTTTAGACTTCTGAGCAAAGGTGAGTTATGAATGACTTCATGTTGGTGTATTATGTTAATATTACTGTACATGTTTATTATGTGAGGATTCCTGTATTAAACAAGATGTTTACGGGTAATAACGTGGACGGTTTGTTCAGTAAAGAGACAATTCAACAGTTAAAAGATGAGATTCATTTAAGACTAATCAGACTATAACCTGATCCATTAAAAACAGCTGTTTTATTTAGTAAAGCTCAACTTTCAACAACAACATGAGTTTGTGTGTTCACTGTGGTATTAGTTATGAATGTTGCTTCATAGATGTTCATAATATCGGATCCAGTCTACATCCAGGACATGTTCTTACACGGCTTGTAGCTAAACCAGTGGTTCTCAAACTTTTTCTGTCACGCCCCACTTTGGAGGAAGAAAAATGTTCGGGCCCAACTTTTTGTGACTCCTCCATCAGTGCTTTTTTAAATAATAGAATACAAAAAAAATGACAATCCCTTTCAAGTAAACCAGATCGCTCCATCAGACAAAAACTAATAACATCTGCAATCACTTTGTTAGAACATTGCAAATAAAGTTCTATCTGTGCAAAAAATAACTAATATTTGGCAAATAACCTGTTTTTCACTGAATATATTTTCAAGATAATAACAATAACGTTCAACCTGTGCAAAACAAAATGAGTGCAGATGTGTGAGCATCAGGATGTATCAGTATTAGTGGCTGCAGAGCTGCTTTCATCTACAAACATTTTTAAAACAGGGTTGTAGATTTTATACGGCTCTCAATTCATGCTCAATGTTGAGCTTAGATCTGTATTCTGTTTTGAGAGACGCAAACAACAGAAAAGACGACCTCACGGAGGCTTTTAGCAAAACGCCAAGAATCAGCGAGTCGCGCATCGTAACCTGGTAACGTAACGTAAACATTTGCCATGTATTTATTAATGACGTTTTATGTCCGTGTACTTTGTACTTTTGTAATATGTGAAGTTATCATGTTCATGGAGAGAGTGTTCGTCCTGAAACCACAAGGTCGCCGGTTCATCCCCATAGCTTCATGTTGAAGTGTCCTTGAGCAAGACACTGAATATATGCCATCGTTGAGTCCATCCCCTGCTCCTCCATCACCGTCTGGTACGCTGCAGCCACTGCCAAGGACAAGGCCAGGCTGCAGCGCATCATCCGCTCTGCGGAGAGGGTGGTTGGCTGCAATTTGCCATCCCTCCAGGACTTGTTCGCTTCTAGGACTCTGAAGCGAGCTGACCCCTCTCACCCTGGTCACAACCTGTTCGAGTCCCTCCCCTCTGGCAGGAGGTTGAGGTCCATCAGGACCAAGACCTCACGCCACGCCAACAGTTTCTTCCCGTCGGCAGTCGGGCTCATCAACAGAGCCCGGGTTCCCCACTGACTGATGCTATCACAACAGGACTATTTCGGACAATTCTTTCGGACTATTTTTCTTTCTTTTCTCTCTTCTTACCGGTCACTCCACTGCACACTTCATATTTAAACACTCATGCCACTTAACATACACTTAACTTAAACACACATGTCACTTTAACATGCACTTACATTAATGTTGTCTGTTTGCCTGAACACTTTATCTTTATCTTATAATTGATTTGAAAATCATTGCACTGTTGCTGTCGTTGGATGTTGATTGTTGTTTGTCTCGTCTAGTCTAATGTATGCACCTTCCGCCTAACAAAATTCCTCGTTTGTGTAAACATTTCTGGCAATAAACGGTTTCTGATTCTGATTCTGATATGGATAATATGGAGCCAAATCCAGGGAAATAGTTTTGATCATTTAAAAAAAAAGATTTGAACCTGAAAGTTAAATTTTTGGTCTTGAACTTTGAAAAATTCAAGTGTATGACAAGTTTTGGGGGGTTAAATATAATTTGGATTAAATTCTGGATTTATTGCATTATTTTTAATTTCATGTTGTGAGGGCTGGAGACTGAAGATGTGAACCTCCAACACCTTGATGTGATGTGTTCGTGACTCTTGTCCTCTGTCTCCTCTCACAGGGACAAGATGCTCTTCCTCCTCTTCATCCTCACCTCCTGTGTCTGTGGTGAGTTTACTTGTGTATTTGTAAAGCCCTCCAGCTCTGAAGCATCACTGAACCCTCCACAGAGACCTGTAGATGAGTTTAAAGGCTGCATGTTAAAGCTGTCAGCTGGTCTGCTCCTCCCTCTCCCTCTCTGTCTCCTCAACAGGATCCTTTGTAGTGAATGTGACACAGAGCTCCTATCAGGCAGAGGAGAACCACAGCATCACACTGGAATGGAGGTTCACCACCAACACTGGCAGCTCCCCCAACGCCCTGGATGTCTTCTGTCAGCTGTTAACTCGTATCAGAGCCTTCGTCCTGCTTCATGTGCATGAAGGAGTCGAGGTCCCAGAGTCTCAGGATGAACTCTTTGCAGGACGAGTCCAGTGGGACAAAGACGTCCTCAGAGAAGGACGAGTCAGACTTCATGTGTCCAGACTCAGGACCGCTGACTCGGGTCTTTACCTGTGTGAAGTGCTCACCAGTTATGGGATGAACTCTGGGAAATGTTGTCTCAATGTCTCTGGTAGGTTGATCCAGTATAATTCGTTCAATCCAGCAGCTTTATTCAGATAAATAAAACCCTGAAGAAAAACCTTTCTTCTTGCAGTTTCTGGGATTTTCCCCAACTTAATCTGTTGTTTCTATTTATTTTTATTTTCAGTGAAAATTGTTTCTCTTCACTTGAATGAAACAGATGTGTTTGGTCTCTTTGCAGCAGCGAGGGATCGACCAGAACCTGAGACAAAAGGTGGAAGAAGTCTAAGAAGTGGTTCTTCAACGACAGAAAGTCGACCACAGCCAGAGAGTCGGGGACGGATCGGCCTCTACTGTGGACTGGGACTGACGGCTGGACTGGTTTTGTCTTCATTCGCTAACTGCATTCTAAAAAAGATTGTTACTCTGCGAAACCAAACGTAGAGAATCCCAAAACATCTCTGCGTTATTAAGCCTTTAAGCAGCCTGAGACACAGCTGGATCTGTGTCTGACTCGTGTAGATAAACAGCAGCAAGAAGGTATGAATGGATTTGGCGCAATTATGATCTAACAATATGATTTTCATAACATCACTATGATCATGCAATGTTATTTAATAACCCCAAAATTCAATTAGGTCCACATTTAAGTCACTGAGTGATGGCAAAATGATGCTCGTTATAACTTATACTTAGTTGTTCCGTCATTTAGAAAATAAATCCCTCTAAACATCCAGAATGCAAAGACACAAGAGGATTTATTGTCAATAACCGAATGTGAAGCTGATTCAAAGTTTCTCGGTGCTTGTAAAATATAATGTGTGCGTGTGTGTGTGTGTGTGTGTGTGTGTGTGTGTGTGCGTGTGTGTGTGTGTGTGTGTGTGTGTATGTGTGTGTGTGTGTGTGTGTCTGTGTGTAAATCTAAGCTAAAAATAAGCAAACAACTATAATTAAATAATACTACTTATAATATGAATAAATAGCTCCTACAGTCAGCATTATTATGTAAATATGATTAGTATTCATGAAAACAGCGGTAAATACTGGCACAAATGCAGCCGTTGAGTCGGAAAGTGAAGGGATCTCCTGTTTTATTCCAATAATTCCAACATTAAATGTTCAAATGATGCCTCCATCTCGACTGTCATTCCCGAGCCTCGAGGTCTGAAGTGATGTGAAAGTTGTTGACATTGCTTCTTTGCTAAGACCATGATCAGAAGACTTTGTTTTGTTCCTTTGGCCCCCGTTCCTCGTACCTGGCTAACTGAGTTAGCCGGATAATTTTCAGGATAAGATTACACACAAGTCAGACTTTTTCGGTTCCACAAAGCAAGTTTGGCAAAATCACCATAGCAACACATCCAAAAAATGTTAACCTGTTCCAGCGCAGGCCAACTGAAGATCACTGAATAAGCCAGATCGCCAAGATCCGTTCTCACATCATCATGACTTCCTGTACGAGCGCTATCGATTCTACTTCTCAGCAGTACATTGAACACCACACAGCGCAGCCCAGCATTGACAGTCTCACAGACTGTATGCATAGACTGTCTCACAGACTGGATCACAGCCTTGAGCTTTTTTGCGAGTGGTATCTTTTTGTACAGTGTCGGCGATGCAGGCCGTGCTGTTCGTAAAGCTTATTTAGCGCTTAACCCTTAGATGCTCGAGTGACTGGACCCTACACTCTTCCATAAGTGGGTCAAAAATGACCCATATTAGAATCTATGTGTTTTTATGCCATTTTTTGTCATTTTGGTTAAGAATAATCACTAATATAATATTTAGTATTATATTTAGGACCACAGAAGAATGATTTCATGTTTGAAATATCTTTATTTTACACTTTTACACAAAAGAAAATTAACCATAGCGGATGGCTGCCATATGGTCTGTTTCCAGTCGGAAGGCTCTGGTCCTCTTATCATCAAAGCGCAAGGTACGGCGAATGTCTTCAAATCTTCCAATAGCCATAGTGGCCTTGTACATGGGATTATGTAGAGGACTCCCAAACAGCTCACGGACTGATGCATCCCAGTTCTTCTCACTTCCTGCAAGCAGGGTCAATCCAATGAAGGCTATGAATTCATCTTTGGTGACATTTTTCCATCCTTTTCCTCTAGCTGTTGCTACTCTCCGTCCTTCCAAGTTTGTGCACTTCACCACCTCTTGTATTATATCATCAGTGATAAAGAGCTCCCATGTATCTTTTGGTGAGACAGTGGTGCTAAGCCCTATGCAGGCCCTGACCGACTTCTGAGCATATTGTGGCTCTGTGTTCTGACCTGGGTGGGAGGTAACTCGCTCCAGTAAGAGCCCTTCCGACTCATTCTGTTGGACATGATTTGGACACTTTCTTCTTCAGAGGACACAGAAGAGGAATCTTCTGAGTCAGATTGATCCTGTTCAGTTGGATTTCCAGGTGGATGACTGCCACTGCCACCTGGACAATAGTCGGGGTCCCCATCATCCGAAATGTCAGACTCGGAGTCCAACCCTGTTACTGCCTCTCCATCATCATCATCATCATTCATCAGCATCTGTAGGACCATTTCAGTTGTGTATCTAGCAGCCATGACACCTTGGATGAGGAAACATAAGAGTAATGTTTTCAATAGATCAATATGTAGCTATATAAATAAATACATGCACACACACACTACATATAGTAATGTTCGCTAACTTAGTTAGCTAGTTATAAACTAGGCTAATTTGTTGAGAAATAATAACATCCTCTTTCGCACAACAATCATGAATGACACGTGCACACACACATTACATATAGTAATAGTAATGTTAGCTAACTTAGTTATAAAGTAGGCTAATTTGTTGAGAAATAATAATAACAACTGTCATGAAAGACACACACAATATTATATGAAGATAATACTTACACGTATCAGCTCTTGCTGTGTAAAATAATCTTCCTGAGGGGTGACACTTCTGATATAGTCTGTGTGGTCCACAGTCAAATGTATTCCTGACAACCACAGTTGATAAGAATCAAAGGTTCCCATTGGATTCCATAGAAATGCATGCGGGTCATTTTTGACCCACTTATGGAAGCTTGGGGTAGTAGTACAAAAACTACAATTTCTTAAAATGCAGGTAAGTTAAAAATGTAAATGGAATTACATCAAAAACATGTCTTTTGAGGAATACCAGGAATATGAAATGATAACAATTTTTCATTACGAAGATATTTCAAGTAAACAACCTCATCGGGTCATTTTTGACCCACTTATGCATCTAAGGGTTAAGAAACTTATGGATGTGTTCATTGCATTCCCTGGCACATATTGTGTTGACTCAACACTCTGAATAATGTTTTTGTGCTTAGATTGTACTTGCTCCCATGTCCTCTTGATGGCTGGGTTGCAACTACATGGGGGTTGAAAGCACTCACAATTATATAACAGTGTTATTAGTACACCATACATATCATTATTGTAGAAAATGATTAAGGTGGACTCATGATAAGAATAGAGAGAATCACACACAATTTATTTTAACTGCTTCAATTAATTGAATTTCTGATTATGAATAATACATACATGCTAATCCGCCCATACACATATTCAAACTCCTATTATATGGTAATCTACACATACATGTATATACACATATATAGTACATGATACATACATGCATGCAGTACATATATCCTCATAAGTATATATTAATTTGTATACTACTGCCAGTAGGCACATTTAAATAAATATAAATCTGATTGATTTGGGTGATGACGCACTTCAAATTATCCAATACATTTTCCCAACACTTACACATTTAACTTGTCGGATATATTTGCGACACTTATGTCTAGACCTTGCAGCGGTGGTGGTTTTATGCTGCGTTCACAACCATAAGCGTTGCGAATATTCACAGCCTTTGAGAAACCGAGATAGCCTGACTTTGATCATCAGGTTAATTTAAGCTGGATAAAAGGATGTTTGATCGACTTAATTGAACCACGTACGAGGAACGGGGCCCGGGTTCTAGAAGGAGCAAATAATTACTAGAAGGATCAATACGACATTTCTTCCACACATACATATTCCCCTCAGCTCACCGACGACTCGGGCCTGTACCTCTGTAGGATGTCCACGGGGTCTGGCAGGAAGGTGAAGCTGTTCTCTCTCCACGTCTCTGGTGAGTCGGCACGAGGTTTATCTCCTCTCAAGAGACTGAACTGTGATCCAAGTTCTTCACAGAAAGAAGCCGTGTATATTTACATCAGACTCAGAGTTGTGAGCGGATGATAAACAACCTGTTATTGATCATGAAAACAGGCCTGAATGAAGTGGAGTACGTTTTCTGTGACCGGTTTCCTCCTCAGATAAATCACATACACACTTTGTTTTACAGCAGCTGTTGTTGAGCCCAAACCAGTGACACCAGAACCAGAAACACCAGAACCAGAACCAACAGAACCAGCAGCAGAGAGTCGGGGCAGAATGGGCCTCTATGTTGTACTGGGACTAGTGGCAGCAGCAGCTGTTCTGGCTGCCTGTTGCTGGACTTCATCACATAATGCTCTCCAAGATAAACATGGTATAACACACAAGTGATGTACAAAAAACATTATAGGTCATTTCTGTAATGCATTCTTTGAACTGAAAATGTATATTTATTTAAAGTTCAAAATGAAATGCACTGTTTCATTGTTTGTTTGTTGCTGTCATGTTATGGATGTCATTCTCTCACTGTATTTAGTTTTACTTTTGTTTTATTTGATCTGTGACTTTTTTGTTTCATTTGTCGTCTGTACCAGGATCAGGACCTCTCTCTCTCTCTCTCTCTCTCTCTCTCTCTCTCTCTCTCTCTCTCTCTCTCTCTCTCTCTCTCTCTCTCTCTCTTTAAAGCTAATGAATCTTCACTTCTTCTATAAAACATCCATCTTTTCCTCTCTATGTAACAGATAAAACGGATAAATAAATGTCACGAATAAATGTTTGCAATGAGTCCTGAATGAAATAATGTCACACTATTCGACACACAGGTTTCCTCATGAGCTCTCGCTGCAGGAAACTGGTCATGAGGAGGAGCTCATGTTTGATGCGTTCAAGTGCTGCTCGGATAAACTCCTTTCTAGAGTTGGGAAGTTGTTTTTGTTTCTCCTTTGTGTTCATGAGCTTTAATCCGTATTGTGGAAACAACATGGACGCTACAAAGAAGATGTTTGGGATTTTACTGCTTTTTTATTTGTTGTTGTTCCGACTTTAAGGGCCGTTCTGTGAACTGTCCCAGTCGGGAAGTCATTTCTACGATTATTTTAACCTAACGTGAAGCACACAGTGCTGTTGACAAGACGAGACGAGGGTGCAGCTACAACGAGAGGATAATATGGATAATTTAATGAAAGATGAAAACTGTGCATTTTGCTATGAAGTTATTCTCTCCGCTCCACAGGACTCTCAGGAGTTTAACTGGTGAGAAGACTTCAGAGCTTTAGACTTCTGAGCAAAGGTGAGTTTTATAAAGTATACACAACAAGGAAATGCAGCAAATTGTGCAGATTTAGATCATCGTATTCAAAGTAATTCCTGAAACAACAGTACACAGTATGTGATACATATTTGGTATTCATGCGGGTTGACTTCAGAACAAATTACGTCCTGGTAATGACTCGACAAAAGCACTGACTCACATACTTTACCTCGTTGAGACTCATGAAACTCCAAATCTAAACATGATTCTTAAGGATGAAAAGTGCGTGGCCTGTGTGTGTGTGTGTGTGTGTGTGTGTGTGTGTGTGTGTGTGTGTGTGTGTGTGTGTGTGTGTGTGTGTGTGTGTGTGTGTGTGTGTGTATACACACATGTTAATGAATAAGTATGATTAATTCTAATCTCATGCACCTTCAACATGCATCACAATTGAGCAAGTCATGTTTACACTGCGGTGTGTTTCAAGGATGAAACGTGAGACTGAAAAGATCAGATATTTCTAGGTTGATGGTTAAAGAACTCATTTTTTAAACTCATTGCAGGTGACACTTCTTTCAACATTCACACGGGGAAGTTTACTGAGCATGCGCAAACACAGAGGGCGAGAGTCCATCAACTGATTGAAAAAAAAAGCTCCTCTCGAAAGTGACAGAGTACAGTTATACAAGAACCTTGAAACGCTTTCGTGCTCTTTGTCCAGGTTTCGTGACTGAAGACATGCAAGGTGACGTGAATATATTTATCTTCATGCTCTCATTATGTGAATCATGTTGTTAAAAAGATGATTTATCACAAAATGATTTATCATGTCTTGATCTCATTTCTTCAGGCAGAGTTTATATTTGTATCATTTACCTAAACATCATGTTTGAAACCTGAAGACCAGTTGAATTATTTGAAAAGAAAAGAAATACTCTAAATAAAATCTTTCAGAAAAGAAACGGATCAGATAAACATTGTATTGTTCCAGAAGCAACGTTAGGAAGTCTGTTAACAGTGTGAACCAGACTGTTGATTAAGTGATACTCTGTTTGTTGCATGGAATACAAATATATAATACATAATGCCAGAATCGGAGAAACATATTAGAATTTATGTCCAGATATGGACCAGGAGGAGTTCAGCTGGAGGAGAGCTGCATGGTTCAACACGATTGGCTGGGAGACTGAAAATGGAGCTATAAATACATGGAAAGAGAAAGTGGAATTCATAACTCAAGTATATAGTTTCATGTGCACTGTGGGTCCTTAGACGGTCTGCAGGTTGCTTCTTGCTGAGTTGACCTCTGACCTCAGATCAGAGGACAGGGTCGTCTGGAGATGCAGATCTTCACATGACTGAAGACGTTCAACACAGAGCAGAGGAGGAAACTGGTTCCTCATAATGTTTATGTTTCAGAGGTTAGGCTCTGGCGCCATCTTGTGACACAAATACGTTATTTCACCATAAATGTTCAACATCTTCAGTTAACAACTGAGTTTGATGTGATGTGTTTGTGACTCTTGTCCTCTGTCTCCTCTCACAGGGACAAGATGACCTGCAGGATCCTGCTGCTCTTCCTCCTCTTCATCCTCACCTCCTGTGTCTGTGGTGAGTTTACTTGTGTATTTGTAAAGCCCTCCAGCTCTGAAGCATCACTGAACCCTCCACAGAGACCTGTAGATGAGTTTAAAGGCTGCATGTTAAAGCTGTCAGCTGGTCTGCTCCTCCCTCTCCCTCTCTGTCTCCTCAACAGGATCCTTTGTAGTGAATGTGACACAGAGCTCCTATCAGGCAGAGGAGAACCACAGCATCACACTGGAATGGAGGTTCACCACCAACACTGGCAGCTCCCCCAACCCCCTGGAAGTCTTCTGTGAGCTGTTAACTGATGTCGAGCCGTTCGTCCTGCTTCATGTGCATGAAGGAGTCGAGGTCCCAGAGTCTCAGGATGAACTCTTTGCAGGACGAGTCCAGTGGGACAAAGACGTCCTCAGAGAAGGACGAGTCAGACTTCATGTGTCCAGACTCAGGACCGCTGACTCGGGTCTTTATCATTGTGAAGTGCTCACCAGTTATGGGACGAACTCTGGGGAATGTCGGCTCAATGTCTCTGGTAGGTTGATCCAGTAGAACTCGTTCAATCCAGCAGCTTTATTCAGATAAATAAAAACCTGAAGGAAAACCTTTCTTCTTGCAGTTTCTGGGAAAATGTGTTCCAACTTAATCTGTTGTTTCTATTCATTTATTTTTTCACTGAAGGTTTTGTTCCTCTTCACTTGAAAGAAACAGATGTGTTTGGTCTCTTTGCAGCAGCGAGGGATCGACCAGAACCTGAGACGACATCTTCAGCGACAGAAAGTCCACAGCCAGAGAGTCGGGGACGGATCGGCCTCTACGTTGGACTGGGACTGACGGCTGCAGCTCTTCTGACTCTTTCACTATTTATAATGATATTATTTTATATACTGTTAAGAGAAAGAAACCTCATTGCAGGCGTACTGGTGTTAAAGAAACAACCCATGAGGACCAACAGGTCTCTGTCTGAAGGAACTTATTGAACAAGTCATCACAGAACTGAACCATGTTTAAAAACAAGTTCATATTACTGTGGGTTTGATTTTAAATATCTTTATTTCAGAAAAAACACTTTAACCACCTTAACTGTGCAATATAAATGCATGTTATTCTGTCTGACTATATAATACTGTTATTGTGAATTCTTTACTGTCTATATGACTGTTTTTCTGTTTATTTATTTATATATATATATATATATATATATATATATATATATATATATATATATATATATATATATATATATATATATATATATATATACTTTTTTTGGACTTTCTCTTGTGTGCACTTTACCTGTTTGCTTCTGTAATCCTGCAAATGTCCTCACTGCGTGACTAATACAGGAATATATAATATAATATACAGCAATAATAACTAATGTCAGTGTAAATAATGATTTACATGGAGTTTAATCAATCTTCTGTCCTCTTCCTACTGACTAATATTGTTATGATGCACAATGCACTTATTTAAAGTTACTGATGTGTTCATATTGTAAATGAATCCCTATTGACATGAGAAGCATTCACAATAAAGTTACTACAGAAACTCTTATTGTGTGTTTCTGAGCCCCAGATTCTGTGTATAAACTAATGTTACTGCAGCAGGTGTCTGACAGTCTGCTCCACTCAGTCCTGGTTCAACTAAACATCCCATAGTATCAGAAAATCACCGTCACCCATATGAGAGACAATTAATACAGATTTTAGAAATGAAAAAATCTGCCTTGCCTACAAATGTTTTGTGTATCGACTAATATTAATAAACAATGAAAATAATTATTTAAAACCCACCTGCAAGAAATAAAAAAATGCAAAGTTAACATTGTGTGTGTGTGTGTGTGTGTGTGTGTGTGTGTGTGTGTGTGTGTGTGTGTGTGTGTGTGTGTGTGTGTGTGTGTGCTATACAGGTGTACACATGACAGAATGAATGAACTGAATGTAAATAGTGTAGTCTTATAAATGCATAAGGAGAAGTTACAAAGAGACATAAACAGATAGTAAAACAGTAGTAATGTAAAAGCGTTCAAAGGTAAAATAATAATAATAAAAGTGAGTGAACGCTCTTAATCTGCATATTTGATCAGAGCAGACTCAACGTTCAGAGCATGGGTTCACCTCTTCCCTCTTCTTTCTAAATGTATTTTTATTTTTAAAAAGTGTTACTGTTTTGTTGGTTCAAACTGAAATGTACTGTTTCATTGTTGGGTTATCACTGTCATGTTATTGTTCTCTCACTGAATTTATTGTTAAATATTGTAAGTGGAGGTGTGAATGTCACTTTTATTTTACAACAATACTGTGTAATACTGTTAATTCCCTGAATTTAGTTAAAATGTAGTCATGTTTTAATCTTGGTTTTGAGCTGGTGTTCTTTTTCTCTTTTTTTAAAAGATCATTCTTTTTTTTTTGCCTTCATTTGAACGCATCAGAAAATGCCTAAAAATGTTCGATGAAAAGCAACCACCACTCTTTGTGTCCTTTCGATCATTGCTGTCAATATTATTTATTTGTATACCATTTGTCTTTCACTATAACGGAGAAAAAAAAATCGGAAGGGAATTTCAAGTTGTTTTTTAAATGCTTTTATTAGTATTTAATATCACATTAAATACTTGAAACCCAGGAAGAGGGATCCCGTCTCCGCGGACGGCTGGGTGCTACAACACATGCAGGAGTTCATCACGTTCTCCTGTGTGCTCGTGTTATTGTAGCCATGCGTGAACCCTGAGCCGGTCCAGGGTGGCGCGCTCTTCGGGGTCCTGCACCAAACACAGTCTTAGGAAGTCCTGGCATTCTGGAGAGAGAGAGGAGAAGAAAGGTGAGGGTGGCGCTCCAGTGATCCATCAGGACGGGAATACTCAAACGATCAGATTTGTGTGTGCTGACGTGTTTTTTTCCATACCTTCGGACAGAGTCTCGGCGATTTTCAGCGACCCCTTCAGGAATTTCTTCGTCAGACAAATTGTATTAGTGTGGAGCGCTTCGTACAGCAGCGTTCCAATCTGCCACACCGTGAAGGGTCCGGCGCGGTACTGGCGACGGCACTCTGGAGCCGCGTGGACCGAGTTACCTAGAATACACAGACGTGATAATAACGGCGAGGAGCTTTGTTTCAAGGTGAAAGTCACACATGGGTGAAAGATAAAGGTCGACGTCTTACCGAGGTACTTGTGGAAGGAGTCCCCTTCCTTCGCGAAGCAGCTCACTCCAAAGTCAACAACCCGAACGCGCGGGACGTCCGAGCCGGTCTCGATCAGGATATTCGCCTGATGAATATCCCGGTGAAAAACGTGTTTGTTCTGGAGGTCAACTGCTGCATCCACCAGCTGTTTGAATATGATCTGAAAGACAAAAAGAGAGAGGTGAGGGATGTGTTCATGCCTGTTTATATAATCAGAATCAATAGAAAACAATGACCAAAAACGAGGACAATAAATCCTCAATTGCCAAAATAAATCCCGTAAGTAGCCCCCCAGTTCCTGTAAAAAGTTAAAAACAGAAGGATCCTCCTACTTACCTTGGCCTCCCCCTCTGGTATGGAGCCTCCTTTGCCTCTGATGTGGTTCTGAAAGTTTTCAGATGGAACCGGTCTCTCGTGCACCAGGATGAGCTCCTGGCCCAGTTGGTACCAGTCCAGTAGGGCTACTGGTGCTGACGCCCCTACTGAACTGCTGGGTTGCTCCTGCAGCCTCAGCATGACGGCCACCTCTATGGGGATCTGCCTCCCAGCATCCTCCTGGTCATCGTACAGGATGTTGTTCTTCCGAACGTGTTTGATGGCAACAGGCAGACTATCTTCTCTGCGATATCCAGCAAACACACAACCGAATGCTCCTTCGCCCACTTTACACTCCTGCTGGTATTTAGCCTTAAATTCAGCTGGACAGAGAAACACATTTGTTTTATTTAAGCATTCGTGAGTCACACAAATTGAAAGCTATAAGCTTTAATATGAGTCTCTTTAATGTTATACTTAAAATGCATCCTAATGTTGCACTTCCATGAGGTCAAACCCTGCATTCATCACTATCTACTTACCTCGCAGGGCTTTTATGGACACTTTTTTTGGGGCCTCCTGTTTGGTGTCCTTCAGGTCCCGCCTCCTCTTCTTTGCTCCGACTGCTCCTTCAACGGCGACGACGGCCTTCCTCTTGCCGACGGTCACTTCCTGCCGGGTCTCTGGTTCTGGTCCCTTCAGGGCCACCCTCCTCTT
>NC_136591.1:38015177-38055177 GCF_910589615.1 Taurulus bubalis | reverse complement strand
GAGGAGAACCACAGCATCACACTGGAATGGAGGTTCACCACCAACACTGGCAGCTCCCCCAAAGCCCTGGATGTCTTCTGTCAGCTGTTAACTCGTATCAAGCCCTTCGTCCTGCTTCATGTGCATGAAGGAGTCGAGGTCCCAGAGTCTCAGGATGAACTCTTTGCAGGACGAGTCCAGTGGGACAAAGACGTCCTCAGAGAAGGACGAGTCAGACTTCATGTGTCCAGACTCAGGACCGCTGACTCGGGTATTTACCTGTGTGACGTGCTCACCAGTTATGGGACGAACTCTGGGGAATGTCGGCTCAATGTCTCTGGTAGGTTGATCCAGTAGAACTCGTTCAATCCAGCAGCTTCATTTATTTTTTCTTTCCAGTGAAAGTTGTTTCTCTTCACTGAAAGAAACAGATGTGTTTGGTCTCTTTGCAGCAGCGAGGGATCGACCAGAACCTGAGACGACAAGCGGAAGAAGTCTAAGAAGTGGTTCTTCAACGACAGAAAGTCGACCACAGCCAGAGAGTCGGAGACGGATCAGCCTCTACTGTGGACTGGGACTGACGGCTTGTCTTTATTTGCTAACTAATTTCTGCAAAACCAAACGTAGTCTGGCTCCTGTGGATTTGGCGCAATTATGATTTAACAATATGATTTTCACAACATCACTATGATCATACAATGTTATTTAATAACCCCAAAGGTCAATTAGGTCCACATTTAAGTCACTAAGCGATGGCAAAATGATGCTCGTTATAACTAATACTTAGTTGTTCCGTCATTTAGAAAATAAATCCCTCTAAACATCCAGAATGCAAAGACACAAGAGGATTTATTGTCACGAATACGAAGCGGATGCAAAGTTTTAAATGTTGTTTTTGTCGCTGATGTTGTCGGTGCTTGTAAAGTATAAAACCTATCCATGTTGACGTGTTCAGGTCCACCCTGTTGCCACTAGGGGGCAGCAGTGCTCTGCTACTTTTTTACGGTATTTTTTACAAAATAAAAATGTGAAAAAGGCCACGGCTTGTGTGTTTTCATTAAGGTTGGTTTTCAGCAATCAGTTAATAGAAAATAAATAATGCAAAGGACAAATTGTTTTAGTTTTTTTCAGCTTGAATGTAAAATATTTCTAATAGTGAATGTTAAATTAAATGTGAATGTGCTGTAACATACTCGTCACATGAACACCCTTCTTTTAGTTTTACATCTTTCTTTTACAGACTTTATTCATATGTGATTTTGTGTTTTAGTACAACCAATGAAAAAATGGAAAAAGCAATGTTTTTGAGTATTTTTATTTCAAAAAGACGTATTGGAAAACTGTAATAATTTATTTATTAAACTTCAAGGCGCACACAATCTTAAACATTGCTCAATACAAATCAGGTCCATAATCTGAAATGAATAAATAGATACACTGACAACGCATTAAATAAACATAGTATGAAAATACATATTTACAGACATATTATAAAAGGTATTCACAAGCATCACAGCCGGCTAAGTGTCCATTTGTAGTTTTTAAACTTTAGGTTAGCAGCTGCTGTCACACAGCCAGGGGTGGGAAGTAGCAAAGTATTTACTCGACCTGTAGTTTAAAGGTACTTATACATAACTTCAATATTTCCATAATTTTCTACTTTATTACTAAATTTACTTGATTTATCCAACAACTTTATAAATATAAATAAATATTGCAACTTTCTACTTCCACTACACCACAACAGTGGCAAATATTGTGCTTTTTACTCTATTATAACATTACAAGTATCTAATAACTTTAGCTTCTTTGCCGATTCAGGTTATTTATACAAAATATGATCAATAAACATTAATACTTAAATTCACACATACATATATATATACATACATACATATACATATATATATATATATATATATATATATATATATATATATATATACATACATACATATACATACATATACATACATAATTAAAAAAAGTCCCACATTCACCAATAGCAACATTATACCACATTAATGCAACAATACTCATAACAATACAATACATTCTTAGTAACTAAATGTGAGTAATTTTAGCTATCTCTGTAAAATAAAAAGATGAAGACATCAGACCTCACTGATGCTTTAACAACATTTTCACGTAAGCAAAAAAGCTCAAAATCCACCAAATGATAAAGTCTTTCCAGAACAAACGCTGCTTCAGCAGGCAGCGTGCCGTGGCTGAGGCTTTCCTCTCTCTCCATCCCTCCTTCAGGGCAGCAGAGACGTCATGTCCACGCGCCGCTGCACGGCGTCTCCGTCCTGCTGCTCTGGTTTCCCTCTGCGTGCAGAATGAGACACGAGGCCGGACCAGACGGCCAACGCCGCCGCCGCCGCGAGGCCCAGAGCGACGTAGAGGCAGACTCTCCCCCGGCTCTCTGCTGCTGCTGCTGCTGCTTGTGTTGTCATTGCTGCTGCTTTTGTCGTCACAGGGTCGGGCTTCTTCATGGCTGGGAAGAGCGTAAAAGAAGGAGAAATCTGTTAGATTCTTGTGCTAAGTGTACAAGTTAAGTTGGACACTTAGCATGAGCACATGCAATGACTCATGGGAAATTCCTCCTTGCAATGGATTTATTCTGCATCACTATTGAAGATAACGCAGCTGTATTTTATTGTCAAATAAATACACTCCTAGAAATGGAAGAACAGATTGTTTCATTGGGTTTTCCTGCTAGTTTCTTGTTATTTTTCCCGCCTCAATCTACGTCACTTCCATTGTCCCACGCTGTAAAGATCCCCTTGATTCATTTCTGACGACGCCATGTCTGGCAAATCATCTTTTTCTGGCACTAATTCAAAGTTCTCCACCTCCCTCAGGATGATCCAGGTGTGCAAATACTCACTATAGAGTACTTCATGTGCATTAATGCACAGCTGAAAGTAGTCCCCAAAGAAAGCACCGAGCCCTCTAAAAAATGAAAGTATTTAAAAGGTTTTCAAGAAGGTCTGCTGGACAAACAGGAAATATATCATAATCTACGTCAGAGGCAGATAAAGGCTGCTTCTTTGCGTAAACAATCTGGCTTTTATCAAAGTTAAATCTCTTATCAAGATTGTGTTTAGTAGCTGGACGCCACACTAACAAAGAGCCACCATACACCCGCATGCTTCCAGAAATCCAACACTTTAAGGACTTTCCGATGGACCGATGTTGCTATTGAATCAACTGATGTCCGAGTGTTTTCACACGTAGTCAGACTGCTGCATAGATGAGCCGATACAAGAGATGCACCTTGTCCAAACTCACCAGAGACGTGGAGAGAGAACAGCTTCACCTTCCTGCCAGACCCCGTGGACATCCTACAGAGGTACAGGCCCGAGTCGTCGGTCCGGACTCTGGACAGCTGCAGCCGGACGCGTCCCGTCCTGAGAGCGTCTTGGTCACACTGCACCCGTCCTGCAAACTGCTCGTGCAGAGACTCGTCAACGCTGCGGTCCCGATGAAAGAAAACCTTCAGCTCCGGCACCGACACGCAGTGGATCTTCAGCGAGGAGACGGAGATGTCGGCTCTGGACGAGAAGCTCCACTCCACCGTGATGTTGCCGCCCTCCTCTGCCCGACACCTCAGAGCCACGTGGTGAGGCTCAGACGTCCCTGAGAGGAGGGAAGAGGTGAACCATGCTCTTGTTATACTTCTGTAGTAAGACATGAGTCCCGCCATGCAGGGCCACAAAACATACCACACCTCTGAGTCATTGGAAATGGTTGCTATGGTGAAGCAAAAGAGGCCGACGAGAAAGTTAAAGGTTGTGCAGGTCTTTGATCAAAACAAATCATATAAGCAGATTAAATCACAAAGTGTACATTGTTGCACCTTTTTCTTGTTCTACAATGTTTTTGTGTTCAAATCCTGAATTATAAATATATATATACATATATGAATAAATATAAATAAATGCAAAGTACAGATGAGGGGAATAATGTATGTACAAGTATACAAAGAGACACGAAATAGAATACTAATGAAAATACGAAATGACGACAAAAAGATTTAAAAAAGACTATGAAGAGACACAAGATGACTACAGAATAACACAACTACACCACACAAAAAGCAACAAAAAGAGTTCAGGAAGCTGAGGCTGTAAGTCAACTGGAAACCAGGAGGAGGATAAACGCTGAGAGTCTGGTAGAGATCTGGCAGAGAGAGAGTCAGACTGGAGACTAAATACTGAAGGAGGAGCAGCAGGTGAGACTGATAGAGCTGACGAGGTGGGCGTGGCCAACAGGTGAGAGCGAATGAGCTGACGAGGTGTGACTGACAGAAGCGCTGAATAAGCTGAAGAGTCGTAGAGCAAAGCTTTCCAGCAGAGACAACAGACTCATGTGAACTTGTGTGTGTGTGGAGCATGAAGTGAGGATGTAAACTCACCACACACACATGAGGTCAGTGTGATGAGCAGCAGGATGCAGCAGATCATCTTCTGAGAGGAGACACTAGTGATCACAACTTCATCTTTCTGCAGCGTTCACTCACTTTTATTAGTATTATTTTACCTTTGAACGCTTTTACATTACTACTGTTTTACATCTGTTTACGTCTCTTCATGACTTCTCATTACGCATTCATAAGACTACACTATTTACATTCAGTTCATTCATTGTCATATGTACACCTGTATAGCACACACACACACACACACACACACACACACACACACACACACACACGCGCGGATGCGCACACACACATAAATATGTAGCGCATATATATATATATATATATATATATATATATATATATATATATATATATATATATATATATATATATATACACGCACACACATATACAGTATAATTACAGATATATTACAAACATATATACATACTTGTATATACACACACACACATAATTATACATACAAAAATATACACACACATATAATTATACATGTATACAAACATACTAAATAAAAAATGCAAAAATTAACTTTGCATTTTTCATTTCTCCCATAACTTTTAATATGTAATGATTACTGCTGGAGATGCGCGTGAGAACTATATCGTCTCATTATCATCTTTAACATCTTAGTCCGCGGCTCAGCGACAGCACCAACCCTTTACATATGAATCTGTTCATGATGCATATGATAATAACAACATTATTCATCACGCATTACCTCGTAGACGTCTTCAGTCGTAAAGAAATAAAGAGACAAAGTTCTCCAGTTTGTGTGAATTCTTCTGAGGACGAGCAGCGAGGAGTCGAAGATGAATGAACCTGTGGAGTCACAGAGCTTCACTATTTATACGTTTCTTCATATAGAGGCGTGTTCTACCTCGTCACGCCACACGACGGGGATATAGACACACATAAATAGTGACGCTGAAGGAGTGATCTGTAATATCCAGAAATGCCCTCCGGCTCAATGTGTCTCATGTTGGATGTTCGTTGTTCGACAGAAGAGACTCAACAAGGTAAAGTCTGAGACTCTGGGCTCTTGTCGAGAAAATGACCATAACGTTTATTTTTCTGAAGTCAACCCACATGAATACCAAAGATATGGAATACATAAAGTGTGTACTGACTGTGTAGTTAAGGTTGAGGATACAGGTCAAAACAGGAAGTGGAGAAGATTTGTTAAAGCAAAAAAATAAGAAGCGTAGGGGTTAAAAGTTATCAAATTATCGGTCCGTTTTTTAACAATAGTGATTTATAGATAGTCTATGGTCCATGTTAGTGACGTCACTACAGTAAACATGTAGAAGGGTTGTGTCGAGCCACCGTTTCATGATCCATAAACACTTTAGTATTCAGTGTTGACACAAAGAAACAATAGAATAATATTTATACGGAGACATCTGCACAATGTGCTGCATTTCCTTGTTGCGAACTTTTTAAAACTCTGACTTCCTGTTTCTCAGAGAGGAGACGTGACGACATCATGATCTTAATAAACTACAGTAATATCGAGGAAGAATCGTTAAAACAAATAAAACACGTTTTATTCTGAAAGGCTTCTTTCCGCTTTCAGATGCTGCAAATGAGTTTCTGATGTTTCGTGAATTATTTTGAAGAGACGATCTTTCCATCGACATCCTAAAGGACGCCATTTCTTTACTAAAGTTTTATTTTACTTATTTATTAATCCGCAATAAGTTTTGAGTAACAATCAGTGAGGTGATTTTAATATTTCTCTTCTCTTCCTCAGGTGAAAGTGAAGTGAAGCCACCTGGTGACTGAAATAAATAAAGTACTACAAGCCCAGAATACTTTAAATGTTCAGTATTTACTGAGAAAAAATAACTAGATGTTTAGATATTGTGATCTAAACATCTAGTTTGTATCTTCTCTATTTTAGTACATTTATGCAACTAGTATACATTTAAGATGCTTTATACTTCAATTCCAGGTAAATATTGTAGGTAATATACAATACAGGTGGAAATGAGAAAGAGAAAGTATGGCTGGACCAATTGGAAGTGAGGGGGCGTGGCCACTGGGTTTGTAAAGAACAAAGAATCATATCGTGGTTTAGAAAGCACGTGCAGAGATATCATGGTCTAAAGCATCTTTCCCTCGACTTGTCTCCTTTAGGACACATCACACATGAGGAAGCCTCTTCGTTTCCTCTACATCCTAAAGGACGCCATTTCTTTACTAAAGTTTTATTTTACTTATTTATTAATCCGCAATAAGTTTTGAGTAACAATCAGTGAGGTCATTTTAATATTTCTCTTCCTCAGATGAAAGTGAAGTGAAGCCACCTGGTGACTGAAATGAATAAAGTACTGCAATATAGTGTAGTACTTAAAAGGTACTTTTATTTTACTTGAGTACTTCCATTGAAGATGCTTTACACTTCTCCTCCAGGTACATGTTGTACTTTTACTGTACTACACCTCAGAGGTACACATTGTACTTTTTACTGTACTACACCTCAGAGGTAAATATTGTACTTTTTACTGTACTACACCTCAGAGGTACATATTGTACTTTTTACTGCATTTGTCTAAGTTTTCCTTCATGTGTTGAAAATGTTTTCCTACTTCTTCAGATAAATAAAGTATTTAAAACGCCTTGTGGATCTGATGTAAAATTCTGTTAAAAAGATGAATTTAATTTATTTCATATTTCACCAGGTGGAGATGAGAAAGAGAAAGTATGGCTGGACCAATTGGAAGTGAGGGGGCGTGGCCACTGGGTTTGTAAAGAACAAAGAATCATATCGTGGTTTAGAAAGCACGTGCAGAGATATCATGGTCTAAAGCACGACGCAGGATCTCAAATTACAACCAGAGGATCATATGCATAACTTAATGAAAAATTAAAACTGAGTCTTTTTCTCTGAAGTTCTTCTCTCGCTCCACACTGACACGAGGACTCTCAGGAGTTTAACTGGTGAGACTTCAGAGCTTTAGACTTCTGAGCAAAGGTGAGTTATGAATGACTTCATGTTGGTGTATTATGTTAATATTACTGTGCATGTTTATTATGTGAGGATTCCTGTATTAGACAAGATGTTTGTTGAAGTTTGTTCAGTAAAGAGACAATTCAACAGTTAAAAGATTAGATTCATTTAAGACTAATCAGACTATAACCTGATCCATTAAAAACAGCTGTTTTATTTAGTACATTTGTTTTCAACAATAACATGAGTTTATGTGTTCACTGTGGTATGAATGTTGCGCCATAGTGAGCAGTTAGTGAGTGACAGGACAGCGCGCACGAGCAGAGCCGTTAAACCCGTTTCAATGTAACTTGCATACGTTTCCTGCACATGCGCAGAACGGATCGAACGTTGACGATGTCCCTCGTGTCGCGTCTTTTGCAACACTTGTTGACTGTTTCCTGTAGTGTTGAAAATCTGCAGCTGACTTAAAACACATGACTGCAGTTTCTACTTATTTAATCTGACTGAATGAAACGTCTTCAGGTGAACAAGTTGCCACAGCTGTGGTTGTAGTTCACGTTGTTGTTCATCAGCATCAAGGCTTTGTGTCATCAGTTGTGTTAATAAGCAGAATGATGAACACTATCAGGAGGATTGTGAGGGCTGGAGACTGAAGATGTGAACCTCCAACACCTTGATGTGATGTGTTTGTGACTCTTGTCCTCTGTCTCCTCTCACAGGGACAAGATGCTCTTCCTCCTCTTCATCCTCACCTCCTGTGTCTGTGGTGAGTTTACTTGTGTATTTGTAAAGCCCTCCAGCTCTGAAGCATCACTGAACCCTCCACAGAGACCTGTAGATGAGTTTAAAGGCTGCATGTTAAAGCTGTCAGCTGGTCTGCTCCTCCCTCTCCCTCTCTGTCTCCTCAACAGGATCCTTTGTAGTGAATGTGACACAGAGCTCCTATCAGGCAGAGGAGAACCACAGCATCACACTGGAATGGAGGTTCACCACCAACACTGGCAGCTCCCCCAACCCCCTGGATGTCTTCTGTCAGCTGTTAACTCGTATCAGAGCCTTCGTCCTGCTTCATGTGCATGAAGGAGTCGAGGTCCCAGAGTCTCAGGATGAACTCTTTGGAGGACGAGTCCAGTGGGACAAAGACGTCCTCAGAGAAGGACGAGTCAGACTTCATGTGTCCAGACTCAGGACCGCTGACTCGGGTCTTTACCATTGTGAAGTGCTCACCAGTTATGGGACAAACTCTGGGGAATGTCGGCTTTATGTCTCTGGTAGGTTGATCCAGTAGAACTTGTTTAATGCAGCAGCTTTATTTATTTTTCTTTCCAGAGAAAGTTGTTTCTCTTCACTGAAAGAAACAGATGTGTTTGGTCTCTTTGCAGCAGCGAGGGATCGACCAGAACCTGAGACGACAAGCGGAAGAAGTCTAAGAAGTGATTTTTCAACGACAGAAAGTCGACCACAGCCAGAGAGTCGGGGACGGATCGGCCTCTACTGTGGACTGGGACTGACGGCTGGACTGGTACTGACGACTTCTCTTTATTTGCTAACTGCATTGCTAATTTTTTTTTGCAAAACCAAACGTAGAGAATCCCAAAACATCTCGGTGATATTCAGCCTTGAAGCAACCTGAGACACAGCTGGGTCTGTGTCTGACTCCTGTGGATATCTGTGAATAAACAGCAGCAAGAAGGTATGAATGGAAATAGGCGCAATTATGATTTAACAATATGATTTTCACAACATCACTATGATCATACAATGTTATTTAATAACCCCAAAGTTCAATTAGGTCAACATTTAAGTCACTAAGCGATGGCAAAATGATGCTCGTTATAACTAATACTTAGTTGTTCCGTTATTTAGAAAATAAATCCCTCTAAACATCCAGAATGCAAAGACACAAGAGGATTTATTGTTACGAATACGAAGCGGATGCAAAGTTTCAAATGTTGTTTTTGTCGCTGATGTTGTCGGTGCTTGTAAAGTATAAAACCTATCCATGTTGACGTGTTCAGGTCCACCCTGTTGCCACTAGGGGGCAGCAGTGCTCTGCTATTTTTTTACGGTATTTTTTACAAAATAAAAATGTGAAAAAGGCCACGGCTTGTGTGTTTTCATTAAGGTTGGTTTTCAGCAATCAGTTAATAGAAAATAAATAATGCAAAGGACAAATTGTTTTAGTTTTTTTCAGCTTGAATGTAAAATATTTCTAATAGTGAATTTTAAATTAAATGTGAATGTGCTGTAACATACTCGTCACATGAACACCCTTCTTTTAGTTTTACATCTTTCTTTTACAGACTTTATTCATATGTGATTTTGTGTTTTAGTACAACCAATGAAAAAAATGGAAAAAGCAATGTTTTTGAGTATTTTTATTTCAAAAAGACGTATTGGAAAACTGTAATAATTTATTTATTAAACTTCAAGGTGCACACAATCTTAAACATTGTTCAATACAAATCAGGTCCATAATCTGAAATGAATAAATAGAAACACTGACAACGCATTAAATAAACATAGTTTGCAGCGTCTTTGCCCATTTCTAATGTTGAAATGTTCCTCACAAGATATCTTCAGAGCAAATGTGTTGGTCCAAGGCTTGACCTCGATATATAAGGGACTTTGTCGTTGATATTAGTTCTCAAATAAACATCAAAGCCCATGGAATGTTCCCTCATATTGGAATATTCCGGAACAGTTCACTGTGATGTTTAGTGTGTTGAATGAATTGTGTGTATATGCATTTGTATAGATGGAGGTTATCCACTGAAATGATTCATACAATACATAACACACACAGTGCTGCTGACTTTCCTTCTAATGTCATTAGGTTGTTTTTATTAACCATTCATATTGATCTAAAGTCAAAGATTTTAAAGAATACATACACAATGATTGTATTGTAATAATTGTGTATTATTATTATTATTATTATTATTATTATTATTATTATTATTATATGTAATGCCCTCTGAGGCTAATTTGTGGGTTGTCATGCAATTTTGGAGCAGATCCATCAGTCTCCATTCTGGACCCGGGAGATGGGAAGCTCTATTTTTATTTACTTTTATTCCTCCTTTTGAAAAACTATAACCACTACACTACTCAACATATTTTAATTTTCTTTTATTATTTTGGTCTTATGATATTTTGGTTATTTGTTATGGGTTTGATGAATTGATGTCCATATTTACATTTTAGTTTAGTTGAATAGTCTTAATTGATGTCCAGGTATGTTTTTGTGGATAATTAGTCTGCTGCATGTTTTTCTTAAATGCTATAAGTGATGCCTTAATTTGTCGTAATTCACATTGTTTACAGATTAGTGAAATAATTGAAAGCCTGACCAATAGTTTAACTCTCTGATGCTGAAATGTGTTTGAAACTGTGTGAGCTGCACTAGACGTTGTCATTCTGATTCACGCATTAAGTAATAAATTATTCCTTTTTTTTACTTTGATTATTTTACTTTGATTATTATTATTTTACCTTTGAATCAAAGGTAAAATAATACTAATAAAAGTGAGTGAACGCTGCAGAAAGATGAAGTTGTGATCACTAGTGTCTCCTCTCAGAAGATGATCTGCTGCATCCTGCTGCTCATCACACTGACCTCATGTGTGTGTGGTGAGTTTACATCCTCACTTCATGCTCCACACACACACAAGTTCACATGAGTCTCCGTTTACAGCTCAAGGGCTGAAGACAGAAGGCTGCATGGGGTCATGACTGCTGGCGTTGGGAGGAGTTAAGCAACCAATGACGACAGCGCACCTGTTAGCCACGCCCACCTCTGCTCTCTCTGCTGCACCTCCCTCCATCTGGGTCTGCTCTACTTTCTGTTCCAAGAGTCAGAACTAAACACGGAGAAGCAGCGTTCAGCTTTTCTGCTCCACACATCTGGAACAAGGTCCCTGAAAGCAGCTGAGACCTTCAGGGACCCTCAGCGCCTTTACATCCAGACTGAAGACTTTTCGGTTTGCAGCACCAACCCTTTACATATAAATCTGTTCATGATTCATATATAATAACATCATTATTCATTCATGCATTACCTCGTATACATACGTCTTCAGTCGCGTAAAGAGACAAAGTGTTGATACAAAGAAACAATATAATAATCATTTATACGGAGCACCATTTGGAAATCTGCATTTCCATGTTGCGTAAATACTCTGACTTCCTGTTTCTCAGAGAGGAGACGTGACGACATCATGATCTTAATAAACTACAGTAATATCGAGGAAGAATCGTTAAAACAAATAAAACACGTTTTATTCTGAAAGGTTTCTTTCCGCTTTCAGATGCTGCAAATGAGTTTCTGTTATTGTTATCTGTGGCCGTTTCTCAATCAGCGTTCTTCTCTGTACTCGTGTTCTCGTGGACTCGTGAAACGTCATCAGTCGCGGCCCAAGTACTGTTCCAATTCAAAAGTCCGCTTCTCGCCAAGAACGGTGAAAATGTCCGGATGTGACTTGATCCGCCCATTTTACCGGGGATGCATCAGAGCAGACTTGAGCGGACTTGAGAGAGCAATATCCCAGAATGCATTTCGGACCAGCAAACGGGGAACAATGACGGATGAGAAAACTCATAACTGAAAGTTGACATTCTCTGAATACTACCGTTGTTGAGTCACAGAATGTAGTTTTAGGATGTTTTCAGGCGAGAAGTTATATATATATATATATATATATATATATATATATATATATATATATATATATATATATATATAATTTGGTTTCGAGGATTTAACAAGCAATCATTATTATTTATTCACAGTCACATTAAATCAGTTTGACTGAGGGAAAGGTTTAGGTTTATAACTTAAGATTTTAATGTAACTTTTACTTTGAACTACAGCGGTGTCTTATTACTTTTGACCGAATTGTTTGCAATTATATGTATATATATATATATATATATATATATATATATATATATATATATATATATATATAAGCATATATATATAATACATATTTATAAACATATAATATATACAATGATATGTGTATCTATTTAAGTATTTATATAAAATACATATTTATAAACACAATATATATACAATGAGATGTGTATCTGTGTGTATATATATATATATATATATATATATATATATATATATATATATATATATATATATATATATATATAATATATTTATAAACACAATAATATATATATATATATATATATATATAATATATTTATAAACACAATAATATATATATATACAAAATATATATATATACATATATATATATATATATATATATATATATAAGTCCCTATATATATAAGTCCCTATATATATATATATATATATATATATATATATATATATATATATATATATATATATATATATATATATACAATGATGACTTCATCAAGTCAGCTGCTGTTCCAATTGCAGAAAGACCGTCCTGCGTTCTCCTGTCCTTGAGAGTCTGGACTCCCAAGATCAGACTCCAGAAGTTCACAAGCCAAGACCTGTGTACTTGGTATTGAGAAACGGCCTGTAAATAGGCTCGTTCGAGATGAGCCAGTTCTGTGCAGAATCGATTGGCGGCGATCGGCGCGCAATGCATGCTGGTTAGATTTGTGTCCGACTTGCTCTGACGTCATGCACACGTGGTCAACGATACTCTCACGAGATCAAGTCGCCGTCGATTTCAGAGTCAGCCGCCGCAGTTGCTTTCCAACGACTGCTTGGCCCAGTGCATGATGGGAAACGCCTGGCTGTCGCCACATCAGAGAGCTGATTGGCTCTTAGATCTGACAGCAAACACCACGTGTTGTAGAAAATCCTTACTTTATGTGTAGTTGTAATACTTAACGCTGGATTATTGAATTATTGACTATTAGTCTCATGTTTGATCTAAAAACACATCTTGTGTGGTTGATAATACAAAATCGTATTTTCATAACACATATCTAAACTACTAGTAATGTATTTCACCGGCAGACATAAAAAGACCAAAGGATGCAGCTACACACTCATTTTTACATAAATATATATTTATAAACACATATAATAAATCCAAACGTCATCTGTAAACTACAAGTAAACGAAAGTTCGGAACTAACAGGAAGTACTTTTTCTGTGACTTCCTGCGTTTACACAGCTGACAACTGTCCAACTTGATTGCAGTTTTTTGTCAACGCCTCCTGCTGCGGCCGCTGCTCTCTGTGGATTCCAGGCGAGAGCAGCTCTAACGAACGAGCCTAATATTTTGAAGAGACGATCTTTCCCTCGACTTGTCTCCTTTAGGACACATCACACATGAGGAAGCCTCTTCGTTTCATCTACATCCTAAAGGACGCCATTTCTTTACTAAAGTTTTATTTTACTTATTTATTCATCCGCAATAAGTTTTGAGTAACAATCAGTGAGGTGATTTTAATATTTCTCTTCAGGTGAAAGTGAAGTGAAGCCACCTGGTGACTGAAATAAATAAAGTACTACAAGCCCAGAATACTTTAAATGTTCAGTATTTACTGAGAAAAACTAACTAGATGTTTTGATCTAAACATCTAGTTTGTATCTGCTTTATTTTAGTACATTTTAGTACATTTCTGCAACTAGTATACATTTAAGTTACTTTTATTTTACTTGAGTACTTTAATGTTAAGATGCTTTATACTTCAATTCCAGGTAAATATTGTACTTTTACTGTACTACATCTCAGAGGTACATGTTGTACTTTTTACTACATTTGTCTAAGTTTTCCTTCATGTGTTGAAAATGTTTTCCTACTTCTTCAGATAAATAAAGTTTTTAAAACGCCTTGTGGATCTGATGTAAAATGCTGTTAAAAAGATGAATTTAATTTATTTTATATTTCACCAGGTGGAGATGAGAAAGGGGAAGTATGGCTGGACCAATTGGAAGTGAGGGGGCGTGGCCACTGGGTTTGTAAAGAACAAAGAATCATATCGTGGTTTAGAAAGCACGTGCAGAGATATCATGGTCTGAAGCACGACGCAGGATCTCAAACTACAACCAGAGAACTGAGTCTTTTTCTCTGAAGTTCTTCTCTCGCTCCACACGGACATGAGGACTCTCAGGAGTTTAACTGGTGAGACTTCAGAGCTTTAGACTTCTGAGCAAAGGTGAGTTTTATAAAGTAAACGGAACAAGGAAATGCAGCACGTGGTGCAGATTTACATCATCTTATTCAAAGTAATTCCTGAAACAACAGAAACTCATTTGTAGCCTCTGAAAGAAGAAGGAAACGTGCTTCCAGAATAAAAAACGTTTTATTTGTTTTAACGATTCTTCCTCGATATTAGTTTATTATTATCAAGAACGTAGTTGCGTCTCCTCTCTGAGAAACAGGAAGTCAGAGTTTTATATCCACAACAAGCAAATGTATGCAGATGTCTCCGCTCGTTCGTTAGAGCTGCTCTCGTCTGGAACCCACAGAGAGCAGCGGCCGCAGCAGGAGGCGTTGACAAAAAACTGCAATCAAGTTGGACAGTTGTCAGCTGCTTTCAAAGTAAACGCAGGAAGTCACGGAAAAAAAGTACTTCCTGTTAGTTCCGAACTTTTGTTTACTTGTAGTTTACAGATCACGTTTGAATTTATTATATGTGTTTATAAATATATATATTTATGTAGAAATGAGTGTGTAGCTACATCCTTTGGTATTTTTATGTCTGCCTGTGAAATACATTACTACTGGTTAGATATGTGTTATGAAAATAAGACTTTGTATTATCAACCACACAAGATGTGTTTTTAGATTAAACATGAGACAAATAGTCAATAATCGAGGGTTAAGTACAACTACACATAAAATAAGGATTTTCTACAACACGTGGTGTTTGCTGTCAGATCTAAGAGCCAATCAGCTCTCTGATGTGGCGAGAGCCAGGCGTTTCCCATCATGCACTGGGCCAAGCAGTCGTTTGAGAGCAACTGCGGCGACTGACTCTGAAATCGACAGCCGGCTTGGTCTCGTGAGAGTATCGTTGACCACGTGTGCATGACGTCAGAGCAAGTCGGGAGCAAGTCGGACACAAATCTAACCAGCATGCATTGCGCGCCGATCGCCGCCAATCGATTCTGCGCAGAACTGGCTCATCTCGAACGAGCCTATTATCATGAACGTACTTGCGTCTCCTCTCTGAGAAACAGGAAGTCAGAGTTTTCTATGCACAACAAGCAAATTTATGCAGATGCCTCCGCATAAATGATTATTCTATTGTTTCTATGTCAACATTGAATACTAAATAAAGTGTTTATGGATCATGAAACGGTGGCTCGACTTTACTGTAGTGAAGTCAATAAAATGGACAATAGATTATCTATAAATTACACTATTGTTTAAAAAACTGTTCATAAAGCTGTAATTTTTAACCCCTAAACTTCTTATTTTTTGCTGTAATGCTGCGTTCACACCGGACTCGGCGTGAATTTGACACGCGACCAGATTACATGCAAAGTCAATCCTCAAACGCGTCTATCGCGCCGAACAGAACGTTTGGCGCGGGGCGAACAGAGCGAAGGACGCGGCGCGAATTCGCGTGAGTTGAATTCTCCCAACTCCGGCGGAGAAATCGCGTGACGCAAAGTTGCGTCAGCCAATCAGCGTTGAGAATCAGCGTTGAGAATCAGCGTTGAGAATCAGCGTTGAGAAGCTCCGCCCGTCATCACCGCCATCTTGCCGTTCCTGAATGAAACTGCTGCTGCTCCGCCTGAACCAGTGCTGGCAGCGGCTTCATTGAGACGCTGTTGTGGGACTACCAGGCCCGGCGCCAGGCACTGATTTGCGGGGGGGGGCCTTACGTTGCTTTGGGGGGGGGGGCACTTTTTTTTTAACAGCCTATGGTAGCATAGTAGTTCAACTTTTCACCTATAATCAAACTCTGCCACAAAAAGGTGACATAAGGTATTCTTTAGAATCTCACAAGCTAATAAATAAGCCAGCTGAGCAGGTAGCCTACCCAATAGAATTAGACATGAACCGTAGGCCTATGGCAATCAATTAACACAGCAATCAAGCAACACATAAGTCCCACAATATATTGTATTGAAAGATCAGCAGATAGCAGGTTCAGCCACAACAAGACATTTAAAAAAAAAATAGGCCTAAAAAGGTCTGAAATGATTAGGCTAACACATCCAGCAACAACATTAACAACAACAATAACGATAACAACACACTCAACAACAACACACTGTCCGGTGTTTGTCCGAAACAGAGCGGAGCGCAGCAATGACGAAAAGGGCCTACCAACAGCTAGCCTCCAACAGAAATTAAGAAGACATAGCTTTGCATTACATGTTTGTTTGTTTGTTTTTCCAAGAAAGAACAAACACATAGGCCTACAACCAATCATGTAGCCTCGTCCATAGGGCCAGCAGGCTGGATGAAACCAGATGACTCACCATTAGTAGAGCGGGAGACGACGGTTGGCCGCCAAGTGAAATCTGCGTAGGACAGTGTCCCTCCATTCACTCCTGAACTTCTTTGTTAAGTCTTTCTCGAAAGCATAATCAGGTTGGCCTTTCATTTGTGGAGCATCGACTGTCTGTGATCAAAATGATTTTGCTCCTTTTTTCAGGAGAAATGTAAAAATCTGGCAAGTATTTGTCATTATTATATGTTATGAAGGCTATTTATTAAAGGCTAGGTATTTGAATTTGTATCATATTTCTCTACTAAACAATTGAAAATTAACATGACCAATGCTTTTGAGATTACAGAAATGAAATGTAACCTATTTTACATCTTCTCAAACAGTTTTGTTTGCATAGAGCATTCAATGTCCATGTTATAGGCTTTTATACGTGTCCATGTCCAGGCGTTTTAGAGATGTGTTCATCCCTGAAGCAGTTCCTGTCCAGCTGAAGACAGAACCCATTATTGCCCTCCTCACACAGTTAATGATCAGCATTGTATACACTCAACAAACAAGCTCTTTCTCTCTCGAAAGTGAACGAATTCAGATGACGGTTATATAAGAAGTCACTATATTTATCTTCATGCTCTCAACAGGCTCGTTCGTTAGAGCTGCGCCTCGCCTGGAATCCACAGTTTTAGGCTGCCTTCAACGTAAAACACAGGAAGCATGGGCGTTTCTAGGATTGAAAGAAAGGGGGGGGGTTGGCCCCTAGGGAAGTGGCATGTTTGCGCGCGCAGAAATTCTTTTTGGGGCCCATTTGGGGCCGTGGATATCCATTGTTTCAGACAGTTCATAGATTGGCTCAATCAGAAAGAGTGTGATTTTGCTCTGTAGTTTCGGTTGCATTCATTCAGTATATGATAACAAATAAAGAGAGAGAAAAATACTTTTCCTGCTTGTGAAGGAAAGCCGGATATAACTTTCATATCTGCGTCACTCCCATATCCAGTGGATGGAGAATGGACCTGACAGGGTCAACTTTTGAGTTGTTTACTTGTTTTATTTTGAGCAGAAGGGAATAAGATTTTGATCAACATTTACATCTATTTTAATCTATTTTGTTGTCCGTGTAGTTTTTATAAACCAGTGATATGTTATGCTCATTTGGACACTATCACTGAGATAAAGATGAACTAGTTCAGTGTCAAATATAACATTCAATAGAAGAAAAAACATGAATAACAAAAATAAACACAAGTACATCTTGATTATGGAATGATCAATAGTGTATGATGGACTGAAATGGAAGGCACCCAACACAATCACTATAATCAAGTCAAACTAGGATTACAATGTACAGAGAAAAACACTATCGGACTAGATCCAGGATAGCAGAGGCAGCGCAGCAGCCTCCTCAAGGTCCTAGTGCCCTAAGGTTAAGTATGATGATAGGCTATTGGATTGTAATTTGAAGGGGGAGAAAACATACAAACCAGAACACATGCACATATGTAGCATGTTAGAGTTATAAATAACGTGTCCATGTGAGAAACAATAGTTTAATTTAATGGCATCACCAAAATAAAAAGGAAATGAAAAAAAACAAAATTTAAGCCATTATTTGGGGGGGCTGAAGAACATTTTAGGGGTACATCCCTTGTTCTTTTGATGTCTGCCTGTGCAATACATTACTACTGGTTTTGATGTGTGTTGTATAAATACGATTTTGTATTAACAACCACACAAAATATGTTTTTAGATTAAACTGGAGGCTAATAGTCAACAATCGAGCGACACATAAAATAAGGATTTTTGCTGTCAGATCAGAGCCAATCAGCTCTCTGATGTGGTGACAGCCAGGCGTTTCCCATCATGCACTGGGCCAGGCAGTTGGTGGAGGGCTACTGTGTCGCCTGGCTCTAAAATCGGCGGCCACCTCGCTCTCGTGAGCGTATCGTTGATCACGTGTGCATGACATCAGAGCAAGTCGAGATCAAGTCCGACACAAATCTAACCGGCATGCATTGCACGCCGATCAACGGCGATCGATTTTGAAATAATCCACAATTGCAGTACTATATACAGACAGAATAGAAAAGTATTTAAATGTAGTGATAGTTTTATGTGCACTGTGGGTCCTTCGACGGTCTGCAGGTTGCTTCTTGCTGAGTCGACCTCAGACCAGAGGACAGGGCCGTCTTGAGCAGAGGAGCCTGCAGCAGTGAAGAAGAACGGTTCCTCATAATGTTTCCTGTTTACGTTTTCTGAAATATAAACAGGAAACATTATGAGGAAACTAGTTCCTCATAATGTTTCCTGTTTGTTTCAGAGTTCAGGCTCTGGCGCCATCTTGTGACACAAATACGTTATTTCACCATAAATGTTCAACATCTTCAGTTAACAACTGAGTTTTGATGTGATGTGTTTGTGACTCTTGTCCTCTGTCTCCTCTCACAGGGACAAGATGCTCTTCCTCCTCTTCATCCTCACCTCCTGTGTCTGTGGTGAGTTTACTTGTGTATTTGTAAAGCCCTCCAGCTCTGAAGCATCACTGAACCCTCCACAGAGACCTGTAGATGAGTTTAAAGGCTGCATGTTAAAGCTGTCAGCTGGTCTGCTCCTCCCTCTCCCTCTCTGTCTCCTCAACAGGATCCTTTGTAGTGAATGTGACACAGAGCTCCTATCAGGCAGAGGAGAACCACAGCATCACACTGGAATGGAGGTTCACCACCAACACTGGCAGCTCCCCCAACCCCCTGGAAGTCCTCTGTGAGCTGTTAACTTCTATCAAGCCCTTCGTCCTGCTTCATGTGCATGAAGGAGTCGAGGTCCCAGAGTCTCAGGATGAACTCTTTGCAGGACGAGTCCAGTTGGACAAAGACGTCCTCAGAGAAGGACGAGTCAGACTTCATGTGTCCAGACTCAGGACCGCTGACTCGGGTCTTTACCTGTGTGACGTGCTCACCAGTTATGGGACGAACTCTGGGGAATGTCGGCTCAATGTCTCTGGTAGGTTGATCCAGTAGAACTCGTTCAATCCAGCAGCTTTATTTAGATAAATAAAAACCTGAAGGAAAACCTTTCTTCTTGCAGTTTCTGGGAAAATGTGTTCCAACTTAATCTGTTGTTTCTATTTATTTATTTTTTCACTGAAGGTTTTGTTCCTCTTCACTTGAAAGAAACAGATGTGTTTGGTCTCTTTGCAGCAGCGAGGGATCGACCAGAACCTGAGACGACATCTTCAGCGACAGAAAGTCCACAGCCAGAGAGTCGGGGACGGATCGGCCTCTACTGTTCACTGGGACTGACGGCTGCAGCTCTTCTGACTCTTTTACTATTTATAATGATATTAAATAATACTGTTAAGAGAAAGAAACCTCATTGCAGGCGTACTGGTGTTAAAGAAACAACCCATGAGGACCAACAGGTCTCTGTCCGGAGGAACTTATTGAACAAGTCATCACAGAACTGAACCATGTTTAAAAACAAGTTCATATTACTGTGGGTTTGATTTTAAATATCTTTATTTCAGAAAAAACACTTTAACCACCTTAACTGTGCAATATAAATGCATGTTATTCTGTCTGACTATATAATACTGTTATTGTGAATTCTTTACTGTCTATATGACTGTTTTTCTGTTTATTTATTTATATATATATATATATATATATATATATATATATATATATATATATATATATATATATATACATATACACTTTTTTTGGACTTTCTCTTGTGTGCACTTTACCTGTTTGCTGCTGTAATCCTGCAAATGTCCTCACTGCGTGACTAATACAGGAATATATAATATAATATACAGCAATAATAACTAATGTCAGTGTAAATAATGCTTTACATGGAGTTTAATCAATCTTCTGTCCTCTTCCTACTGACTGATGTTGTTATGATGCACAATGCACTTATTTAAAGTTACTGATGTGTTCATATTGTAAATGAATCCCTATCGACATGAGAAGCATTCACAATAAAGTTACTACAGAACTCTTATTGTGTGTTTCTGAGCCCCAGATTCTGTGTATAAACTAATGTTACTGCAGCAGGTGTCTGACAGTCTGCTCCACTCAGTCCTGGTTCAACTAAACATACCATAGTATCAGAAAATCACCGTCACCCATATGAGAGACAATTAATACAGATTTTAGAAATGAAAAAATCTGCCTTGCCTACAAATGTTTTGTGTATCGACTAATATTAATAAACAATGAAAATAATTATTTAAAACCCACCTGCAAGAAATAAAAAAATGCAAAGTTAACATTTGTGTGTGTGTGTGTGTGTGTGTGTGTGTGTGTGTGTGTGTGTGTGTGTGTGTGTGTGTGTGTGTGTATGTGCTATACAGGTGTACACATGACAGAATGAATGAACTGAATGTAAATAGTGTAGTCTTATAAATGCATAAGGAGAAGTTACAAAGAGACATAAACAGATAGTAAAACAGTAGTAATGTAAAAGCGTTCAAAGGTAAAATAAAAATAATAAAAGTGAGTGAACGCTCTTAATCTGCATATTTGATCAGAGCAGACTCAACGTTCAGAGCATGGGTTCACCTCTTCCCTCTTCTTTCTAAATGTATTTTTATTTTTAAAAAGTGTTACTGTTTTGTTAGTTCAAACTGAAATGTACTGTTTCATTGTTGGGTTATCACTGTCATGTTATTGTTCTCTCACTGAATTTATTGTTAAATATTGTAAGTGGAGGTGTGAATGTCACTTTTATTTTACAACAATACTGTGTAATACTGTTAATTCCCTGAATTTAGTTAAAATGTAATCATGTTTTAATCTTGGTTTTGAGCTGGTGTTCTTTTTCTCTTTTTTTAAAAGATTATTCTTTTTTTTTTTGCCTTCATTTGAACGCATCAGAAAATGCCTAAAAATGGTCGATGAAAAGCAACCACCACTCTTTGTGTCCTTTCGATCATTGCTGTCAATATTATTTATTTGTATACCATTTGTCTTTCACTATAACGGAGAAAAAAAAATCGGAAGGGAATTTCAAGTTGTTTTTTAAATGCTTTTATTAGTATTTAATATCACATTAAATACTTGAAACCCAGGAAGAGGGATCCCGTCTCCGCGGACGGCTGGGTGCTACAACACATGCAGGAGTTCATCACGTTCTCCTGTGTGCTCGTGTTATTGTAGCCATGCGTGAACCCTGAGCCGGTCCAGGGTGGCGCGCTCTTCGGGGTCCTGCACCAAACACAGTCTTAGGAAGTCCTGGCATTCTGGAGAGAGAGAGGAGAAGAAAGGTGAGGGTGGCGCTCCAGTGATCCGTCAGGACGGGAATACTCAAACGATCAGATTTGTGTGTGCTGACGTGTTTTTTTCCATACCTTCGGACAGAGTCTCGGCGATTTTCAGCGACCCCTTCAGGAATTTCTTCGTCAGACAAATTGTATTAGTGTGGAGCGCTTCGTACAGCAGCGTTCCGATCTGCCACACCGTGAAGGGTCCGGCGCGGTACTGGCGACGGCACTCTGGAGCCGCGTGGACCGAGTTACCTAGAATACACAGACGTGATAATAACGGCGAGGAGCTTTGTTTCAAGGTGAAAGTCACACATGGGTGAAAGATAAAGGTCGACGTCTTACCGAGGTACTTGTGGAAGGAGTCCCCTTCCTTCGCGAAGCAGCTCACTCCAAAGTCAACAACCCGAACGCGCGGGACGTCCGAGCCGGTCTCGATCAGGATATTCGCCTGATGAATATCCCGGTGAAAAACGTGTTTGTTCTGGAGGTCAACTGCTGCATCCACCAGCTGTTTGAATATGATCTGAAAGACAAAAAGAGAGAGGTGAGGGATGTGTTCATGCCTGTTTATATAATCAGAATCAATAGAAAACAATGACCAAAAACGAGGACAATAAATCCTCAATTGCCAAAATAAATCCCGTAAGTAGCCCCCCAGTTCCTGTAAAAAGTTAAAAACAGAAGGATCCTCCCACTTACCTTGGCCTCCCCCTCTGGTATGGAGCCTCCTTTGCCTCTGATGTGGTTCTGAAAGTTTTCAGATGGAACCGGTCTCTCGTGCACCAGGATGAGCTCCTGGCCCAGTTGGTACCAGTCCAGTAGGGCTACTGGTGCTGACGCCCCTACTGAACTGCTGGGTTGCTCCTGCAGCCTCAGCATGACGGCCACCTCTATGGGGATCTGCCTCCCAGCATCCTCCTGGTCATCGTACAGGATGTTGTTCTTCCGAACGTGTTTGATGGCAACAGGCAGACTATCTTCTCTGCGATATCCAGCAAACACACAACCGAATGCTCCTTCGCCCACTTTACACTCCTGCTGGTATTTAGCCTTAAATTCAGCTGGACAGAGAAACACATTTGTTTTATTTATACATTCGTGAGTCACACAAATTGAAAGCTATAAGCTTTAATATGAGTCTCTTTAATGTTATACTTAAAATGCATCCTAATGTTGCACTTCCATGAGGTCAAACCCTGCATTCATCACTATCTACTTACCTCGCAGGGCTTTTATGGACACTTTCTTTGGGGCCTCCTGTTTGGTGTCCTTCAGGTCCCGCCTCCTCTTCTTTGCTCCGACTGCTCCTTCAACGGCGACGACGGCCTTCCTCTTGCCGACGGTCACTTCCTGCCGGATCTCTGGTTCTGGTCCCTTCAGGGCCACCCTCCTCTTCTTTCTTCTGTTGGCTCCTTCACCATCGGCGACAGCCTTCCTCTTGCCGATGGTCACTTCCTGTCGGGTCTCTGGTTCTGTTCCCTTCAGGGCCACCCTCCTCTTCTTTCTTCTGTTGGCTCCTTCACCATCGGCGACAACCTTCCTCTTGCCGACGGTCACTTCCTGCCGGGTCTCTGGTTCTGTTCCCTTCAGGGCCACCCTCCTCTTCTTTCTTCTGTTGGCTCCTTCAGCATCGGCTACAGCCTTCCTCTTGCCGACCGTCACTTTCTTTGGGGCCTCCTGTTTGGTGTCCTTCAGTTCCCGCCTCCTCTTCTTTCTTCTGTTGGCTCCTTCAGCATCGGCTACAGCCTTCCTCTTGCCGACCGTCACTTTCTTTGGGGCCTCCTGTTTGGTGTCCTTCAGTTCCCGCCTCCTCTTCTTTCTTCTGTTGGCTCCTTCCACATCGCCGACCGCCTTCCTCTTGCCGACCGTCACTTCCTTCACAGCTGTACTGCAGCTTGCTATAGGTGAGAAGAAGAAAAACACATCAGCTTGACAGTCACAGGCACTAACATGGGCAATAACAATCCTCCATACTAAATGAGGAAATAGACAACGCCATCCTCGAGTGGTATCTATCCATGCAGGTAGTTTGGTCTCCAGCCCAATACGATGCACAGCATTGAAACATTTAACAGCAACATCTCTTTCCAAAAACAGGCTCCTTGTTACTCTGAACATCTACAAGCCTCACTGTAGTCAGTTGCTGCTGGGCCAACCTTCTACCAAAGAAATAGTCCCAAACACACTACAGTGTGTTGGGTTGATTGTCCATCCTACCCAGGGCTCTGCTGTTGGAAAGAGAGGTTGAGGTGTGCACCAACAATGGTGCACTGAGGTGAGATCAGAAATCCCAGATACAGATCTAAAAAATACCCCAAACTATCTGCATCAAAAAGTCCCATTAGAGGGAAGCGAGGATTAGTTTTCTTGTAACGTTTATTTAGTGCTTAAGAAACTTATGGATGTGTTAAAGCACTCATAATTATATGACAGTGTTATTAGTACACCATACATATCATTATTGTAGAACATGATTAAGGTACTCATCCGCCCATACACATATTCAAACTCCTATTATATGGTATTCTACACATACATGTATGTATGCATTCAGTACATATATCATCATAAGTATATATTCATTTGTATACTACTACCAGCAGGCACATTTAAATGAATACAATCTGATTGATTTGGGTGAGGAGGCACTTAAAATTAGCCCATACATTTTCCCAACACTTACGCATTTAACTTGATATTTTGCGATGCTTATGTGACTCTAGCCCGACCAGCGGAGGCGGTGTTATGCTGCGTTCACAAACAGGAAGTGTTGCGAATATTCGCTACGCTTTGGATGTGAACGCAGCATTAGACTTTGCCATGATATGGTCTTAAATTCATCATATGTAGTCATGATTATCTCCTGCTCCTCCACGAAGAAAAGAGATGCTCTTTCTCAGAGTTTATTTAAAATCGTAGCGTTTGAAGATCATGCAATCTGTGTTTGACTCCTCCCCCTTCTGAAGAGGAGCGTGCGGCGCATTTATCCAGATGACTGATGTCTGGTTAGAATGAACGAGACTGTTTGAGGGCGGGTCAACCTTTGAAGAACCCGGAAAGCCTGATGTCAATCATCTCGCTAACTTAAGCTGGATAATAGGACATTTGATCGACTTTGTTGAACCAGGTACGAAGAATACTGCCCTGAAGTCTATTTAGATCAATAAATCAACATCCTAGCATCTCCTAGCATCTCCCAGCAGTCTGAACCCAGTTCAGTGAACTGGTCCACACTCCCAACCACAGTTTCACATAACCAGCTTACCTTTGCCCGGTGAAAAAAGCCTTCTGCTTTTCACCGTCGAGGTCCCCTCTCCGTCTGTGGCCTTCCTCTTCACCACCCTTCTTCTCCGGTTGCAGACCGGTTCACCTTCAGGGACCTCGGTCTTTTCCACGAGGGCCCCTCTGGCCTTCCTGCCCCGGGTCTTGGCCAGCTTTGCAGCGTCTTTGCCCATTTCTAATGTTGAAATGTTCCTCACAAGATATCTTCAGAGCAAATGTGTTGGTCCAAGGCTTGACCTCGATATATAAGGGACTTTGTCGTTGATATTAGTTTTCAAATAAATATCAAAGCCCATGGAATGTTCCCTCATATCGGAATATTCCGGAACAGTTCACTGTGATGTTTAGTCTGTTGAATGAATGGTGTGTATATGCATTTGTATAGATGGAGGTTATCCACTGAAATGATTCATACAATACATAACACACACAGTGCTGCTGACTTTCCTTCTAATGTCATTATATTATTATTATTATTAACCATTCATGTTGATCTAAGATTTTAAAGAATACATATACAATGATTGTATTGTAATAATTGTGTATTATTATTATTATTATTATTATTATTATTATTATTATTATTATATGTGTACATATAATTTGTGGGTTGTCATGCAATTTTGGTGCAGATCCATCAGTCTCCATTCTGGACCCGGGAGATGGGAAGCTCTATTTTTATTTACTTTTTATTTACTTTTTATTTTTATTCCTCCTTTTGAAAAACTATAACCACTACACTACTCAACACATAAATAAGATAGTATTTATTTATTTTAATTGTATTTTATTATTTTGGTCTCATGATATTTTTGTTTTTTGTTAATGGGTTTACTGATCATATTTAGATTGTTTGTAATGTCTTAATTGATGTCCATATTTAGATTTGAGTCTAATTTATTAGTCTTAATTGATGTTTTGTGGATAATTAGTCTGCTGCATGTTTTTCTTAAATGCTATAAGTGATGCCTTAATTTGTCGTAATTCACATTGTTTACAGATTAGTGAAATAATTGAAAGCCTGACCAATAGTTGAACTCTCTGATGCTAAAATGTGTTTGAAACTGTGTGAGCTGCACTAGACGTTGTCATTCTGATTCCCACATTCAGGAATGATGTTAGGCTATAGTTCAACTGTCCAGACATTTAAATCCCCCGAACCATTTCATGTGCCGTCACAAAATAAATAGAAAAAGTTACAAAATGGGAAATCTCATTAACTCCATTTAGATGTGTGTGTGTGTGTGTGTGTGTGTGTGTGTGTGTGTGTGTGTGTGTGTGTGTGTGTGTGTGTGTGTGTGTGTGTGTGTGTGTGTGTGTGAGTGTGTGTGTGTGTGTCAGAATGAATGCACTGAATGTAAATAGTGTAGTCTTATGAATGCGTAATGAGAAGTTACAAAGAGACGTAAACAGATAGTAAAACAGTAGTAATGTAAAAGCGTTCAAAGGTAAAATAATACTAATAAAAGTGAGTGAACGCTGCAGAAAGATGAAGTTGTGATCACTAGTGTCTCCTCTCAGAAGATGATCTGCTGCATCCTGCTGCTCATCACACTGACCTCATGTGTGTGTGGTGAGTTTACATCCTCACTTCATGCTCCACACACACACAAGTTCACATGAGTCTCCGTTTACAGCTCAAGGGCTGAAGACAGAAGGCTGCATGGGGTCATGACTGCTGGCGTTGGGAGGAGTTAAGCAACCAATGACTACAGCGCACCTGTTAGCCACGCCCACCTCTGCAGCTCATTCGCTCTCCCCTGTTAGCCACGCCCACCTCTGCTCTCTCTGCTGCACCTCCCTCCATCTGGGTCTGCTCTACTTTCTGTTCCAAGAGTCAGAACTAAACACGGAGAAGCAGCGTTCAGCTTTTCTGCTCCACACATCTGGAACAAGGTCCCTGAAAGCAGCTGAGACCTTCAGGGACCCTCAGCGCCTTTACATCCAGACTGAAGACTTTTCGGTTTGCAGCACCAACCCTTTACATATAAATCTGTTCATGATTCATATATAATAACATCGTTATTCATTCATGCATTACCTCGTATACATACGTCTTCAGTCGCGTAAAGAGACAAAGTGTTGATACAAAGAAACAATATAATAATCATTTATACGGAGCACCATTTGGAAATCTGCATTTCCATGTTGCGTAAATACTCTGACTTCCTGTTTCTCAGAGAGGAGACGTGATGACATCATGATCTTAATAAACTACAGTAATATCGAGGAAGAATCGTTAAAACAAATAAAACACGTTTTATTCTGAAAGGTTTCTCTTCCTGCTTTCAGATGCTGCAAATGAGTTTCTGATGTTTCGTGAATTATTTTGAAGAGACGATCTTTCCATCGACATCCTAAAGGACGCCATTTCTTTACTAAAGTTTTATTTTACTTATTTATTAATCCGCAATAAGTTTTGAGTAACAATCAGTGAGGTCATTTTAATATTTCTCTTCCTCAGATGAAAGTGAAGTGAAGCCACCTGGTGACTGAAATAAATAAAGTACTGCAATATAGTGTAGTACTTAAAAGGTACTTTTATTTTACTTGAGTACTTCCATTGAAGATGCTTTACACTTCTCCTCCAGGTACATGTTGTACTTTTACTGTACTACACCTCAGAGGTACATGTTGTACTTTTTACTGTACTACACCTCAGAGGTACATGTTGTACTTTTTACTGTACTACACCTCAGAGGTACACATTGTACTTTTTACTGTACTACACCTCAGGTGAAAGTGAAGTGAAGCCACCTGGTGACTGAAATAAATAAAGTACTACAAGCCCAGAATACTTTAAACATGTTCAGTATTTACTGAGAAAAACTAACTAGATGTTTAGATATTGTGATCTAAACATCTAGTTAGTATCTTCTCTATTTTAGTACATTTATGCAACTAGTATACATTTAAGATGCTTTATACTTCAATTCCAGGTAAATATTGTACTTTTTACTGTACTACACCTCAGAGGTACATATTGTACTTTTTACTACATTTGTCTAAGTTTTCCTTCATGTGTTGAAAATGTTTTCCTACTTCTTCAGATAAATAAAGTATTTTAAACGCCTTGTGGATCTGATGTAAAATTATGTTAAAAAGATGAATTTAATTTATTTTATATTTCACCAGGTGGAGATGAGAAAGAGAAAGTATGGCTGGACCAATTGGAAGTGAGGGGGCGTGGCCACTGGGTTTGTAAAGAACAAAGAATCATATCGTGGTTTAGAAAGCACGTGCAGAGATATCATGGTCTAAAGCACGATGCAGGATCTCAAACTACAACCAGAGGATCATATGCATAATTTAATGAAAAATTAAAACTGAGTCTTTTTCTCTGAAGTTCTTCTCTCGCTCCACACGGACACGAGGACTCTCAGGAGTTTAACTGGTGAGACTTCAGAGCTTTAGACTTCTGAGCAAAGGTGAGTTATGAATGACTTCATGTTGGTGTATTATGTTAATATTACTGTGCATGTTTATTATGTGAGGATTCCTGTATTAGACAATATGTTTACGGGTAATAACGTGGACGGTTTGTTCAGTAAAGAGACAATTCAACAGTTAAAAGATTAGATTAATTTAAGACTAATCAGACTATAACCTGATCCATTAAAAACAGCTGTTTTATTTAGTACATTTGTTTTCAACAATAACATGAGTTTATGTGTTCACTGTGGTATTAGTTATGAATATTGCGCCATAGTGAGCAGTTAATGAGCAGAGCCGTTAAACCCGTTTCAATGTAATTTACATACGTTTCCTGCACATGCGCAGAACGGATCGAACGTTGACGATGTCCCACGTGTCGCGTCTTTTGCGACACTTGTTGACTGTTTCCTGTAGTGTTGAAAATCTGCAGCTGACTTAAAACACATGACTGCAGTTTCTACTTTTTTAATCTGACTGAATGAAACGTCTTCAGGTGAACAAGTTGCCACAGCTGTGGTTGTAGTTCACGTTGTTGTTCATCAGCATCAAGGCTTTGTGTCATCAGTTGTGTTAATAAGCAGAATGATGAACACTATCAGGAGGATTGTGAGGGCTGGAGACTGAAGATGTGAACCTCCAACACCTTGATGTGATGTGTTTGTGACTCTTGTCCTCTGTCTCCTCTCACAGGGACAAGATGACCTGCAGGATCCTGCTGCTCTTCCTCCTCTTCATCCTCACCTCCTGTGTCTGTGGTGAGTTTACTTGTGTATTTGTAAAGCCCTCCAGCTCTGAAGCATCACTGAACCCTCCACAGAGACCTGTAGATGAGTTTAAAGGCTGCATGTTAAAGCTGTCAGCTGGTCTGCTCCTCCCTCTCCCTCTCTGTCTCCTCAACAGGATCCTTTGTAGTGAATGTGACACAGAGCTCCTATCAGGCAGAGGAGAACCACAGCATCACACTGGAATGGAGGTTCACCACCAACACTGGCAGCTCCCCCAACCCCCTGGAAGTCCTCTGTCAGAAGTTAACTCTTATCAGAGCCTTCGTCCTGCTTCATGTGCTTGAAGGAGTCGAGGTCCCAGAGTCTCAGGATAAACTCTTTGCAGGACGAGTCCAGTGGGACAAAGACGTCCTCAGAGAAGGACGAGTCAGACTTCATGTGTCCAGACTCAGGACCGCTGACTCGGGTCTTTACCTGTGTGAAGTGCTCACCAGTTATGGGACAAACTCTGGGGAATGTCGGCTTAATGTCTCTGGTAGGTTGATCCAGTAGAACTCGTTCAATCCAGCAGCTTTATTTATTTTTCTTTCCAGTGAAAGTTGTTTCTCTTCACTGAAAGAAACAGATGTGTTTGGTCTCTTTGCAGCAGCGAGGGATCGACCAGAACCTGAGACGACAAGCGGAAGAAGTCTGAGAAAAGATTCTTCAACGACAGAAAGTCGACCACAGCCAGAGAGTCGGAGACCGATCGGCCTCTACTGTGTTCTGGGACTGACGGCTTCTCTTTATTCGCTAACTGCATAGCGAATTGTTTTCTGCAAAACCAAACGTAGTCTGGCTCCTGTGGATTTGGCGCAATTATGATTTAACAATATGATTTTCACAACATCACTATGATCATACAATGTTATTTAATAACCCCAAAGGTCAATTAGGTCCACATTTAAGTCACTAAGCGATGGCAAAATGATGCTCGTTATAACTAATACTTAGTTGTTCCGTCATTTAGAAAATAAATCCCTCTAAACATCCAGAATGCAAAGACACAAGAGGATTTATTGTCACGAATACGAAGCGGATGCAAAGTTTCAAATGTTGTTTTTGTCGCTGATGTTGTCGGTGCTTGTAAAGTATAAAACCTATCCATGTTGACGTGTTCAGGTCCATCCTGTTGCCACTAGGGGGCAGCAGTGCTCTGCTACTTTTTTACGGTATTTTTTACAAAATAAAAATGTGAAAAAGGCCACGGCTTGTGTGTTTTCATTAATGTTGGTTTTCAGCAATCAGTTAATAGAAAATAAATAATGCAAAGGACAAATTGTTTTGTTTTTTTTCAGCTTGAATGTAAAATATTTCTAATAGTGAATGTTAAATTAAATGTGAATGTGCTGTAACATACTCGTCACATGAACACCCTTCTTTTAGTTTTACATCTTTCTTTTACAGACTTTATTCATATGTGATTTTGTGTTTTAGTACAACCAATGAAAAAATGGAAAAAGCAATGTTCTTGAGTATTTATTTTTATTTCAAAAAGACGTATTGGAAAACTGTAATAATTTATTTATTAAACTTCAAGGTGCACACAATCTTAAACATTGCTCAATACAAATCAGGTCCATAATCTGAAATGAATAAATAGAAACACTGACAACGCATTAAATAAACATAGTTTGCAGCGTCTTTGCCCATTTCTAATGTTGAAATGTTCCTCACAAGATATCTTCAGAGCAAATGTGTTGGTCCAAGGCTTGACCTCGATATATAAGGGACTTTGTCGTTGACATTAGTTCTCAAATAAATATCAAAGCCCATGGAATGTTCCCTCATGTCAGAATATTCCGGAACAGTTCACTGTGATGTTTAGTGTGTTGAATGAATGGTGTGTATATGCATTTGTACAGATGGAGGTTATCCACTGAAATGATTCAAACAAAACATAAAACACACACAGTGCTGCTGACTTTCCTTCTAATGTCATTCGGTTGTTTTTATTAACCATTCATATTGATCTAAAGTCAAAGATTTTAAAGAATACATACAACATGATTGTATTGTAATAATTGTGTATTATTATTATTATTATTATTATTATCTCCTCCAATGAATCGCCACCTTAACGTGGTGGAGGAGTTTGAGTGGCTCAGTGATCCTGGGAGCTATGTTGTCCGGGGCGTCAGCCCCTGGTAGGGCCTCCCAAGGCAAACAGGTCTCGGGGGAGAGCCCAGACTAAGAGCGATTCAAAAAACCCTGATGAATTGCAGCCCACGGTCTGAAGTTACCTCGCCCGGACAAGGGAAACCGGGGCACCCTCCCGGAGCCAGACCCAGGAGGGGAGCTCGTCGGCGAGCGTCTGGTGGCCGGGCTTTCGCCCATGGGGCCCGGTCGGGCTCAGCCCGAAGAAACAACATGGAGCTCCGTGGACCCACCACCCGCGGGGAGAATTATCGGGGTCGGGTGCTATGCAGACCGGGCGGCGGGCCAGGCAGGAGACCTGGGCGAGCCGATCGCCGGCAGCATAGACTAGCTCTAGGGACGTGGAACGTCACCTCGCTAGCGGGGAAAGAGCCGGAGCTGGTGCAGGAGGTGGAGCCGTACCAGCTAGATTTAGTTGGGCTCACCTCCACGCACAGCATGGGCTCAGGAACCAAGCTCCTGGAGAAGGGTTGGACTTTGTCCTTTTCTGGAGTTGCCCAGGGTGAGAGGCGCCGGGCGGGAGTGGGGATACTCACGAGCCCCCGGCTGAGCGCCGCTATGTTGGAGTTTTCCCCGGGGAACGAGAGGGTCGCCTCCCTGCGCCTACAGGTTGCTGGGAGTAAAGCTCTGACTGTTGTTTGTGCTTATGCACCGAACAGCAGTTCGGAGTATCCGGCCTTCTTGGAGTCGGTGGGAGGGGTCCTGGAAAGGGCGCCGCCTGCCGACTCCATAGTTCTCCTGGGAGACTTCAACGCTCACGTGGGCAATGACAGAGAAACCTGGCGGGGCGTGATTGGGAGGAACGGCTTGCCCGATCTGAACCCGAATGGTGTTTTGTTGTTGGACTTCTGTGCTAGCCACAGTTTGTCCATAACGAACACCATGTTCGAGCATAAGGTGGCTCATAAGTGTACCTGGTACCAGAACACCTTAGGCCGGAGATCAATGATCGACTTTGTAGTCGTATCATCTGATCTGCGGCCGTATGTCTTGGACACTCGGGTGAAGAGAGGAGCAGAGCTGTCAACTGATCACCACCTGGTGGTGAGTTGGATCAGATGGCGGGGGAGTCGGCTAGAAAGACCTGGCAAGCCCAAACGTGTAGTGAGGGTGAACTGGGAACGCTGGCGGAGGACCCTGTCCGGGAGGTCTTCAACTCCCACCTCCGGAAGAACTTCTCACAAATCCCGAGGGAGGCTGGGGACATGGAACCCGAGTGGACCATGTTCAAAGCCTCTATTGTGGACGCGGCTGCTCGGAGCTGTGGCCAGAAGGTCATCGGTGCCTGTCGTGGCGGCAACCCGAGAACCCGGTGGTGGACACCGGGGGTGAGGGAAGCCGTCAAACTGAAGAAGGAGGCCTTTCGGGCCTGGCTGGCCCAGGGGTCTCCTGAAGCAGCTGACGGGTACCGGCAGGCCAGAAGGGCTGCAGCTGCGATGGTCGCGGATGCTAAAACTCGGGCATGGGAGGAGTTCGGGGACGCCATGGAGAAGGACTTTCGGTTGGCCTCAAGGAAGTTCTGGCAAACCATCCGACGGCTCAGGAAGGGAAAGCAGGGCCTACCCCAGGCTGTTCTCAGCAGGGGGGGGGAACTGCTGACCCGGACTGGGGACATCGTCGGGCGGTGGAAAGAGCACTTTGAGGAACTCCTAAACCCGGCTAACATGTCCCCCGGAGAGGGGGCAGCGCCGGAAGACTTTGGGGTGGTTTCTCCCATATCCCTGGCAGAGGTCGCTAAGGTAGTCAAAAAGCTCCTTGGTGGCAAGGCGCCAGGGGTGGATGAGATCCGCCCTGAGATGCTGAAAGCGCTGGACATTGTTGGGCTGTCTTGGTTGACACGCCTTTTCAGTGTCGCATGGGGGTCGGGAACAGTGCCCATGGACTGGCAGACCGGGGTGGTGGTTCCCATCTACAAGAAGGGGGACCGGAGAGTGTGCTCAAACTATCGTGGCATCACACTGCTCAGCCTCCCGGGAAAAGCTTATGCCAGGGTGCTGGAAGGGAGGCTCCGACCGCTTGTCGAACCTCAGATTCAAGACGAGCAGTGCGGATTCCGTCCCGGTCGTGGAACAGTGGACCAGCTCTTTACCCTTGCAAGACTACTGGAGGGGTCCTGGGAGTTTGCCCAACCAGTCTACATGTGCTTTGTGGACTTGGAGAAGGCTTTCGACCGGGTCCCTCGGGGGTTTTTGTGGGGGGTGCTGCGGGAGTATGGGGTGCCGGACCCGTTGGCACGGGCTATCCGGTCTTTGTACGCCTGCAGTAGGAGCTGTGTTCGTATCCTCGGTAGTAAGTCAGACACGTTCCCGGTGGGTGTTGGCCTCCGCCAGGGCTGCCCTTTATCACCGGTCCTGTTCGTGGCCTTCATGGACAGGATATCTAGGCGCAGCCAGGGGGCGGAGAGGATCCGGTTCGGGAGTCTCGGGATCGCCTCTCTGCTGTTCGCGGATGATGTGGTCCTGTTTGCCTCCTCGGATTGTGACCTCCAGCATTCACTGGGGCGTTTTGCAGCCGAGTGTGAAGCGGCACGGATGAGAGTTAGCGCCTCCAAATCTGAGGCCATGGTGCTCTGCCGGAAACCGGTGGATTGCTCCCTCCAGGTGGGGACAAACTGCCTACCCCAAGCGAAGGAGTTCAAGTATCTCGGGGTCTTGTTCACGAGTGAGGGTAAGGTGGAGCGGGAGATCGACAGACGGATCGGTGCGGCTGCAGCAATAAAACAGGCGCTGTACCGGTCCGTCCTGGTGAAGAGGGAGCTGAGCCGGAAGGCGAAACTCTCCATTTACTGGTCGGTCTATGTTCCAACCCTCACCTATGGTCACGAACTCTGGGTCGTGACCGAAAGAACGAGATCTCGAATACAAGCGGCCGAAATGAGCTTCCTCCGCAGGGTGGCCGGGCTCACCCTTAGAGATAGGGTAAGGAGCTCGGACATCAGGAGGGAGCTTGGAGTCGAGTCGCTGCTCCTTCGTGTCGAAAGGAGTCAGCTGAGGTGGTTCGGGCATCTAGTCAGGATGCCTCCTGGACGCCTCCCATTAGAGGTTTTCCAGGCACGTCCAACTGGTAGGAGACCCCGGGGAAGACCGAGGACACGCTGGAGGGATTATATCTCCCGGCTGGCCTTGGAACGCCTCGGGATCCCCCAGAATGAGCTGGAAAGTGTTGCGGGTGAGAGGGAAGCCTGGGTCGGCCTGCTGAACCTGCTGCCACCGCGACCCGACCCCGGATAAGCGGCTGATAATGGATGGATGGATGGAGTTCTTCCAGATCGCCACGGTCCGTTCTCACATCATCATGACTTCCTGCGCGAGCGCTATCGATTCTGCCGACAAGGAATCATTTATTTACGAGAGCTTATCGGGCAGATATCATATTAGCTAAACACTCTGAATAATGTTTTTGTGCTTAGATTGTACTTGCTCCCATGCCCTCTTGATGGCTGGGTTGCAACTACATGGGGGTTGAAAGCACTCATAATGATATAACAGTGTTATTAGTACACCATACATATCATTATTGTAGAAAATGATTAAGGTGGACTCATGATAAGAATAGAGAGAATCACACACAATTTATTTTAACTGCTTCAATAGATTGGTTCGAATCCGCGCTCAAATAGCCTGGTTCGAATTAACAAGACTGTTCGAGTGCAGATCAGCCTTTGAGAAACCGAGATAGCCTGACTTTGATCATCGGGGTAATTTAAGATGGATAATAGGACATTTGATCTACTTAATTGAACCACGTACGAGGAACGGCCCGGGTTCTAGAAGGAGCAAATAATTACTACAAGGATCAATACGACATTTCTTCCACACATACATATTCCCCTCAGCTGTACTTTGCGTTTATTTTATACATTTGTATTTATAATTCAGGATTTGAACACAAAAACATTGTAGAGCAATACAAAGGTGCAAAAAGGAACACTTTGGGATTTAATCTGCATATGCATGATAGTCTGATCATTGCAGACTCAATGTGCAGAGCATGGTTCACCTCTTCCCTCCTCTCAGGGACGTCTGAGCCTCACCACGTGGCTCTGAGGTGTCGGGCAGAGGAGGGCGGCAACATCACGGTGGAGTGGAGCTTCTCGTCCAGAGCCGACATCTCCGTCTCCTCGCTGAAGATCCACTGCGTGTCGGTGCCGGAGCTGAAGGTTTTCTTTCATCGGGACCGCAGCGTTGACGAGTCTCTGCACGAGCAGTTTGCAGGACGGGTGCAGTGTGACCAAGACGCTCTCAGGACGGGACGCGTCCGGCTGCAGCTGTCCAGAGTCCGGACCGACGACTCGGGCCTGTACCTCTGTAGGATGTCCACGGGGTCTGGCAGGAAGGTGAAGCTGTTCTCTCTCCACGTCTCTGGTGAGTCGGCACGAGCTTTATCTCTTTATGAGCTCTCGCTGCAGGAAACTGCTCATGTTTGTTGTGTTCAAGTGTTGCTCGGAAAACCCCCTCCAGAATTGGGAAGTTGTTTTCGTTTCTCCTGTGTGTTCATGAGCTTTAATCCGTATTGTGGAAACAACATGGACGCTACAAAGAAGATGTTTTGGATTTTACTGCTTCTTTAGTTGTTGTTGTTTCGACTTTAAGGGCCGTTCTTTGAACTTTCCCAGTCGGAATCATTTCTACGATTATTTTGAATATTGACAGAGGCGGGGCAACTCTGCAGCTGAAACACACATCTAAACCGGCACGGAGCAGTTTAAACACCAGAGAAACTACAACATGAGGATCCTATGGATAATTTATTGAAAGATGAATATTGTGTCTTTTTCTCTGAAGTTTTTCTCTCGCTCCACACTGACATGAGGACTCTCAGGAGTTTGACTGGTGAGACTTCAGAGCTTTAGACTTCTGAGCAAAGGTGAGTTATGAATGACTTCATGTTGGTGTATTATGTTAATATTACTGTACATGTTTATTATGTGAGGATTCCTGTATTAGACAAGATGTTTACGGGTAATAACGTGGACGGTTTGTTCAGTAAAGAGACAATTCAACAGTTAAAAGATTAGATTCATTTAAGACTAATCAGACTATAACCTGATCCATTAAAAACAGCTGTTTTATTTAGTAAAGCTCAACTTTCAACAACAACATGAGTTTGTGTGTTCACTGTGGTATTAGTTATGAATGTTGCTTCATAGATGTTCATAATATCGGATCCAGTCTACATGCAGGACATGTTCTTACACGGCTTGTAGCTAAACCAGTGGTTCTCAAACTTTTTCTGTCACGCCCCACTTTGGAGGAAGAAAAATGTTCGGGCCCAACTTTTTGTGACTCCTCCATCAGTGCTTTTTTAAACATTGCAACATTGCAAATAAAGTTCTATCTGTGCAAAAAATAACTAATATTTGGCAAATAACCTGTTTTTCACTGAATATATTTTCAAGATAATAACAATAACGTTCAACCTGTGCAAAACAAAATGAGTGCAGATGTGTGAGCATCAGCATGTATCAGTATTAGTGGCTGCAGAGCTGCTTTCATCTACAAACATTTTTAAAACAGGGTTGTAGATTTTATACGGCTCTCAATTCATGCTCAATGTTGAGCTTAGATCTGTATTCTGTTTTGAGAGACGCAAACAACAGAAAAGACGACCTCACGGAGGCTTTTAGCAAAACGCCAAGAATCAGCGAGTCGCGCATCGTAACCTGGTAACGTAACGTAAACATTTGCCATGTATTTATTAATGACGTTTTATGTCCGTGTACTTTGTACTTTTGTAATATGTGAAGTTATCATGTTCATGGAGAGAGTGTTCGTCCTGAAACCACAAGGTCGCCGGTTCATCCCCATAGCTTCATGTTGAAGTGTCCTTGAGCAAGACACTGAATATATGCCATCGTTGAGTCCATCCCCTGCTCCTCCATCACCGTCTGGTACGCTGCAGCCACTGCCAAGGACAAGGCCAGGCTGCAGCGCATCATCCGCTCTGCGGAGAGGGTGGTTGGCTGCAATTTGCCATCCCTCCAGGGCTTGTTCGCTTCTAGGACTCTGAAGCGAGCTGACCCCTCTCACCCTGGTCACAACCTGTTCGAGTCCCTCCCCTCTGGCAGGAGGTTGAGGTCCATCAGGACCAAGACCTCACGCCACACCAACAGTTTCTTCCCGTCGGCAGTCGGGCTCATCAACAGAGCCCGGGTTCCCCACTGACTGATGCTATCACAACAGGACTATTTCGGACAATTCTTTCGGACTATTTTTCTTTCTTTTCTCTCTTCTTACCGGTCACTCCACTGCACACTTCATATTTAAACACTCATGCCACTTAACATACACTTAACTTAAACACACATGTCACTTTAACATGCACTTACATTAATGTTGTCTGTTTGCCTGAACACTTTATCTTTATCTTATAATTGATTTGAAAATCATTGCACTGTTGCTGTCGTTGGATGTTGATTGTTGTTTGTCTCGTCTAGTCTAATGTATGCACCTTCCGCCTAACAAAATTCCTCGTTTGTGTAAACATTTCTGGCAATAAACGGTTTCTGATTCTGATTCTGATATGGATAATATGGAGCCAAATCCAGGGAAATAGTTTTGATCATTTAAAAAAAAAGATTTGAACCTGAAAGTTCAATTTTTGGTCTTGAACTTTGAAAAATTCAAGTCTATGACAAGTTTTGGGGGGTTAAATATAATTTGGATTAAATTCTGGATTTATTGCATTATTTTTAATTTCATGTTGTGAGGGCTGGAGACTGAAGATGTGAACCTCCAACACCTTGATGTGATGTGTTTGTGACTCTTGTCCTCTGTCTCCTCTCACAGGGACAAGATGACCTGCAGGATCCTGCTGCTCTTCCTCCTCTTCATCCTCACCTCCTGTGTCTGTGGTGAGTTTACTTGTGTATTTGTAAAGCCCTCCAGCTCTGAAGCATCACTGAACCCTCCACAGAGACCTGTATATGAGTTTAAAGGCTGCATGTTAAAGCTGTCAGCTGGTCTGCTCCTCCCTCTCCCTCTCTGTCTCCTCAACAGGATCCTTTGTAGTGAATGTGACACAGAGCTCCTATCAGGCAGAGGAGAACCACAGCATCACACTGGAATGGAGGTTCACCACCAACACTGGCAGCTCCCCCAAAGCCCTGGATGTCCTCTGTCAGCTGTTAACTGATGTCAAGCCCTTCGTCCTGCTTCATGTGCATGAAGGAGTCGAGGTCCCAGAGTCTCAGGATGAACTCTTTGCAGGACGAGTCCAGTGGGACAAAGACGTCCTCAGAGAAGGACGAGTCAGACTTCATGTGTCCAGACTCAGGACCGCTGACTCGGGTCTTTACCTGTGTGACGTGTTCACCAGTTATGGGACGAACTCTGGGGAATGTCGGCTTAATGTCTCTGGTAGGTTGATCCAGTAGAACTCGTTCAATCCAGCAGCTTCATTTATTTTTTCTTTCCAGTGAAAGTTGTTTCTCTTCACTGAAAGAAACAGATGTGTTTGGTCTCTTTGCAGCAGCGAGGGATCGACCAGAACCTGAGACGACAAGCGGAAGAAGTCTAAGAAGTGATTCTTCAACGACAGAAAGTCGACCACAGCCAGAGACTCGGGGACGGATCAGCCTCTACTGTGTTCTGGGACTGACGGCTGGACTGGTACTGACGGCTTCTCTTTATTTGCTAACTAATTTCTGCAAAACCAAACGTAGTCTGGCTCCTGTGGATTTGGCGCAATTATGATTTAACAATATGATTTTCACAACATCACTATGATCATACAATGTTATTTAATAACCCCAAAGGTCAATTAGGTCAACATTTAAGTCACTAAGCGATGGCAAAATGATGCTCGTTATAACTAATACTTAGTTGTTCCGTCATTTAGAAAATAAATCCCTCTAAACATCCAGAATGCAAAGACACAAGAGAATTTATTGTCACGAATACGAAGCGGATGCAAAGTTTCAAATGTTGTTTTTGTCGCTGATGTTGTCGGTGCTTGTAAAATATAAAACCTATCCATGTTGACGTGTTCAGGTCCATCCTGTTGCCACTAGGGGGCAGCAGTGCTCTGCTACTTTTTTACGGTATTTTTTACAAAATAAAAATGTGAAAAAGGCCACGGCTTGTGTGTTTTCATTAAGGTTGCTTTTCAGCAATCAGTTAATAGAAAATAAATAATGCAAAGGACAAATTGTTTTAGTTTTTTTCAGCTTGAATGTAAAATATTTCTAATAGTGAATGTTAAATTAAATGTGAATGTGCTGTAACATACTCGTCACATGAACACCCTTCTTTTAGTTTTACATCTTTCTTTTACAGACTTTATTCATATGTGATTTTGTGTTTTACTACAACCAATGAAAAAATGGAAAAAGC
>NC_136591.1:37997677-38012677 GCF_910589615.1 Taurulus bubalis | reverse complement strand
ACTCATCACCGTCACCTGGCCTCACGCCCATCTCACCTGCAGCCCGTTCCCTCATTAGCTCACTATTTAGGTCCCCTCACTTGCATGTGTCCTCTGCCAGATCGTCTTGTGTTTTGAACCTTGCTCTCCAGCATTTCCTGTGTGTAACCTGTAGTTACCTGTTAAGTAAACGAATCATATTCCGTACCTCTGCCTTCCTGAGTTGTGCTTTTGGGTCTTTGGGTTATTGGGCCGTTACATTACGATCTGGCCCATCCCTGACTCGCGTAAGCAGCTGCAACGATTCCTGGGATTCGCCAATTTCTATCGGCGGTTTATCCGCAGCTATAGCACCGTGGCTGCCCCACTCACGGCACTTACCTCATCTAAAGTGCAGTTTCGGTGGTCACCTTCGGCTGAGGAGGCCTTCCAGAACCTGAAGGCCCGGTTTACGTCGGCCCCCATCCTGCAAGTCCCCGACCCAGAGAGACAGTTCGTGGTGGAGGTGGACGCCTCCGATGTAGGGGTGGGGGCCATCCTGTCCCAGCGGTCTGCCAGCGACCAGAAGCTCCACCCATGCGCCTTCTTTTCCAGGCGGCTCTCACCGGCAGAGCGCAACTATGACGTGGGGAACCGAGAGCTGCTTGCCGTTAAGCTGGCCCTTGAGGAGTGGCGTCACTGGCTTGAGGGGACCAGTCTGCCATTTCTGTGTTGGACTGATCACAAGAACCTTGAGTACATTCAGTCCGCTAAGAGACTGAACTCTCGGCAAGCCAGATGGTCTCTGTTTTTTACCCGGTTTAACTTTTCCCTCTGTTACCGGCCCGGAACCCGTAACGTCAAGCCGGACGCCCTGTCACGTCAGTTTGTGGACAAGGGGGATTCCACCCCTTGCACTGACAAGATCCTGTCTGCCCCTGTTCTGGTTGCCTCTATCACCTGGGAGGTAGAGGAGCGAGTCAAGGCTGCCCTGGAGGCCCAGCCCGGGCCGAGCTCCTGTCCCCCTGACCGCCTGTTCGTTCCCCAGACCCTGAGGTCCGAGGTCCTCCAGTGGGCGCATAGCTCCAAGCTCACGTGCCATCCTGGGAGCCAGCGTACTAGGGATGCTTTGCAGCAGAGGTTCTGGTGGGCTACTCTGGAGAAGGACACCCGGGAATTCGTCAACGCCTGCCCTGTCTGCAACCGGCACAAACCTTCCCACCAGGCTCCCGCTGGTTTCCTGCAATCTCTGTCTGTCTGTGCCGCATCGGCCCTGGTCTCACATCTCCCTGAACTTTGTGACCGGTCTCCCGCTGTCCAACAAGCACACCACCATCCTAACGGTGGTAGATTGGTTCAGCAAGATGGCCCACTTTGTCCCCCTGCCCAAGCTCCCCTCGGCCAAGGAGACTGCTGAGCTGGTTCTGCTGCATGTCTTCCGGCTTCACGGGCTTCCCACGGATGTAGTCTCCGACCGGGGTCCTCAGTTCACGTCAGTCTTCTGGAGGGAGTTCTGCACGCTAATCGGGGCCACAGCCAGCCTGTCATCGGGATTCCACCCACAGTCTAATGGCCAGACGGAGCGCAAGAACCAGGAGATGGAGACAGCTCTACGGTGCTTGGTCTCCGAAACTCCAGCATCCTGGTCCCAGCAGCTCCTGTGGGTGGAGTATGCTCACAACACCTTGACCAGCTCCGCCACTGGAATGTCCCCGTTCCAGTGTGCCTACGGGTTTCAACCTCCATTGTTCTCGGCCTTGGAGAAGGAGGTTTCCTGCCCCTCGGTCCAGGCTTTCATCCGCCGCTGCCACCGTACCTGGGCCAAGGCCAGAGTTGCGCTCCTCAGCTCAGACAACCGGTACTCCGCAGCGGCCAACCGGCGCCGCTCCAAGGCTCCCACCTACCAGGTTGGTCAGAAGGTGTGGCTGTCGACCAGGGACCTACCCTTGCGAGTGGAGGCAAAGAAGTTGGCACCCAGGTTCATCGGACCATTCGAGGTCCTGAAGGTCATCAATCCTGCAGCGGTGAGGCTCAAGCTGCCCCGGGCCATGCGGGTCCATCCGTCATTCCACATCTCCAGAGTCAAGCCGGTTCGGGAGTGTCCACTGGTTCCTGCAGTACAGCCTCCACCGCCACCGCGGTTCATCGATGGAGGTCTTACCTACACGGTGCGTCGCTTACTTCGTTCCCGCCGTCGTGGGAGAGGGTTACAATACCTGGTAGACTGGGAGGGCTACGGCCCAGAGGAGAGATGCTGGGTCCCGGCCCGACACATTCTGGATGCCCCTCTCATAAGAGAGTTTCACTGCAGCCACCCTGACCAGCCCTCCAAGGGGCCTGTGCCCACGGGGGCTACCCAGCCGAACTCTGCTCCCTCTCTTCCGTCGGCAGAGTCAGGCATCGAGGAGGAGCCGTCCTCCGACCAGGACAATCCACCCGCCGATGAGGAGAGGGCGGAGATGTCGGAGGAGTATTAGTCCTCCCTCAGATCTTCTTCGTGGCGATGGCTTTGGGACGTCAGGAGCCGTCCCTTAGAGGGGGGATTCTGTCACGGTTCAGCGCCACACTTTCTTGATGTTATTTTCATCCTGTCTGCCTGTCTGTATACTAACTGTCCTGTCATTCCAGAGCCTGCCACTCACACCTGATTACCACTCATCACCGTCACCTGGCCTCACGCCCATCTCACCTGCAGCCCGTTCCCTCATTAGCTCACTATTTAGGTCCCCTCACTTGCATGTGTCCTCTGCCAGATCGTCTTGTGTTTTGAACCTTGCTCTCCAGCATTTCCTGTGTGTAACCTGTAGTTACCTGTTAAGTAAACGAATCATATTCCGTACCTCTGCCTTCCTGAGTTGTGCTTTTGGGTCTTTGGGTTATTGGGCCGTTACACCGAGCCCTCTAAAAAATGAAAGTATTTAAAAGGTTTTCAAGAAGGTCTGCTGGACAAACAGGAAATATATCATAATCTACGTCAGAGGCAGATAAAGGCTGCTTCTTTGCGTAAACAATCTGGCTTTTATCAAAGTTAAATCTCTTATCAAGATTGTGTTTAGTAGCTGGACGCCACACTAACAAAGAGCCACCATACACCCGCATGCTTCCAGAAATCCAACACTTTAAGGACTTTCCGATGGACCGATGTTGCTATTGTATCAACTGATGTCCGAGTGTTTTCACACGTAGTCAGACTGCTGCATAGATGAGCCGATACAAGAGATGCACCTTGTCCAAACTCACCAGAGACGTGGAGAGAGAACAGCTTCACCTTCCTGCCAGACCCCGTGGACATCCTACAGAGGTACAGGCCCGAGTCGTCGGTCCGGACTCTGGACAGCTGCAGCCGGACGCGTCCCGTCCTGAGAGCGTCTTGGTCACACTGCACCCGTCCTGCAAACTGCTCGTGCAGAGACTCGTCAACGCTGCGGTCCCGATGGAAGAAAACCTTCAGCTCCGGCACCGACACGCAGTGGATCTTCAGCGAGGAGACGGAGATGTCGGCTCTGGACGAGAAGCTCCACTCCACCGTGATGTTGCCGCCCTCCTCTGCCCGACACCTCAGAGCCACGTGGTGAGGCTCAGACGTCCCTGAGAGGAGGGAAGAGGTGAACCCATGCTCTTGCTATACTTCTGTAGTAAGACATGAGTCACGCCATGCAGGGCCACAAAACAGCTGAACATGCCACACCTCTGAGTCACGGGAAACATGAGTTACAAGTAAGCCGATGATGACGAAGACGCAACGGAATCCTGCATCTGATTTCAGGCTGAAGTGAAAGTTAAACGTTTCCCAGGTCTTTGGTCACAAACAAAAACAAATTCACAGTTCTACCTGATGATGGCGCTAGATGGAAAGTTAAATTGCCGCCATTTTTTTTTTTATTACAAGTTCCCCAAGGCAATTGAAGTACATTTCAAGGCAATCACAACAAGAACAAAAAAACCCTCACAAATGTGAACCACAAAGTGGCGCAACAGGAAAAGTCAGAGGATCACCAAAAAAAGCATTACGGTTCACCCTCAGGGGACCACGAATGTGTCTTCAAAATGCCAAAGCGATCCGTCTGGGTGTTGTCTGGTTAAAAATACTGCAGCCAGCCTGTATTAAAGTCACCATTTCTTCATTTTAGTATATCGATTTTTCAAAGGTTGCAAATGACAAGAAAACACAACAATAGTGTCTTAAGTTTTGTGAGTCAGGAAAAAAAAGATGAGGCTGATTTGTACCCTTTTTTCTTTTCCATAAAATAAAGTGAAGGCGTCAACTCACCATGGACAAAGGAGGCGAAGCCGATGAGCATCAGGATCCTGCAGAACATCTTCACCCTGGGAAAGAAGACAAGAGTTTAAGCAACAAAGTGCATTCCACAACGTAAAGTCTTTGCAGTTTCAGCACCCACATGTTCTCAGTTGGAGTTCACCTTCTATCTATATCTATAGCCGCTATCTTGCTTGTGCTTTTCCTTCACAACTCTGATCTGTTCCTATGCACCTCTAACCATTTTACAGTGAGTAAAAAAGAAGAAAAAAGAAGACTCCTCCCTATTGTCTGATGTAATCAGAGTGACGCCCACATTTGTGCAGGTACAACCCTACTGTAAGGTGGTTTCCTGAAGTCAGGGTACAGGTATGCTGCCGTACTTAACTCTAATGTGGTCGAAGAATAATGAACCGTATATGCACTCACATTTATTCTTACGCACATGGTGTTCAATCATAATGACATGCATATGATGATGTACAACATACGCAGAATGCAAGATTTTGAATAATTTTGTGTCAGGGCAAGCAAATATCCAGCATTGTTTAAAATTAGTGATGCGAATTAACTGCGTAAAGCGTAACAATCCATCCATATACTGAACCCAGCCTTTGCCCAATGACAGCTGGGATCGGCTCCAGCGCCCCGCGACCATGAATAGGATAAGCGGTTCAGATAATGGATGGAATTAATTATGTGCATTTATATTTTTTTATACCACAACAGTGTTGTAGTGTGTGGAATATTCCACAGCAATGGACTATTTCACTAGTGTGGAATATTCCATTGTTGTGGCAGCATTTAAGATCAAGAGGAAGTCTGTACTTTTCTATCACCTGTGAGTGAGACTTTCGGTCGGAGGGGGAGGGGCTCCAACCGGCTTCTCTGCTTTTTGCAGCAGCTTAAAGAATCAGAATGAAATAACACCCGAGGAGAACTTACTTACCAGATCAGGTCAGACGACAACAATAATAATGACGTAACACGTGCGGCTACTTAGCTCTTCTCTCAACAATTAGTGGATCCACGATGTTAATGACACATCTATTACACTAATGTGTTGGGTGTATTCAAAGTGGATCCAGATGGAGGAATATAAATAAATAGGTCAAGGAGAATATCAGTGCGTGTGTGTGTGTGTGTGTGTGTGTGTGTGTGTGTGTGTGTGTGTGTGTGTGTGTGTTTAGGAGCCTCTAAATCACTGGTGTCAAACTCGAATCCGGCCCGCCACGTCATTTTATGTGGCTTCGCGGACCCGTTTTCAGTGAATCGCGGACCTTTGCATGGGCTTTTATTTTGAAGGGGATTTGTTATGTGCTTTTATTTTGAAGGATATTTTTTATGCAGCGGAGTGCAATCTATTCACACTCCTCAATGCTGCGTCCACAACACTTTACACGTGGGACTATTTGTGATAGTTAAGCTTCATTACCGACTTTTTTATTCCCTGTTTGTGCATGAAAACACGGAGCCTGTTAAAAAAGGCTGAAGTTATAAAAATATTATGCGTGTTGTATTACCTCATGTCCTTAAGATGCACTTTTGGGTTTTTAATTGTGTAAAAGGGAATATTTTTTTTAAAAAGTGTTGGTGTGCTTCTCAGGTTCAAACTGCACCATATCATTAAATTGCAAAACATTACAATAATCATGAACAAATATATTGATGCTACACATCAAATTAAACAAAAAAAAAAAAAAAAAAAAAAAAATAATAATTATTTATTTAAATAAATAAAATAAATCGCTGAGTCAGCAAATTTTGAAAAAAAATTGAGAAAATAGCAAATATAAGAAAAAATGCAGTTCCCTCAGTAAATCCCCACTAATACAAGTTTATTGAACATCATAAGTTATATACAAGTGAAATATAAGGTTTGCTACATGAAAAAATTCAAATGTCACAGATGTGTAAAAATATGCTCAAATGTGCCGAAATGCTAATTTTGCATTCTCGCCTGAATTCTCTCTGTACTTTACCCAATCTGACTTTGTTCTGCTTCACTTTTTCAAGTGAAAACATTGCAGAGAGACTGTTCACATATTGTGCTATGATGTGGGAGAGATTCAGGCGTAATGAAGCATCATTTCAAGGAGATAATCATCTATAGGCGGACCTGGAACTTCTATTTGTTCTGTGTTTCAATCTTTATTTACTCTTAGCCAGCAACACATATACTAATATTTACACATCTAACCAAAAGCTCACAAGGGTTGCCTTTATTATAACACCAAAATTATTCAAATAGCCCTTGTGGTTGCAGAGATACACCCTTTTTAGTTTGGGTATGCTATTTCGAGCTGAATCTTAAAAAATGCCTTGGGGCTTAAAAGGTTAAAGCTCCTTGTCTAAAAGGTTCCGTCTGTTAGTGCAGTACCCACCTGAAATGGAAAGATGAGAGCTCCAGCGCCTGCATGGACAAAACCAATTGTCAGAGAAGTTAAAGAACAAATGAATAACTGCAACACCAGGAACTTCATGCAGGTTTCAAATCAGAGGACGGAAGGACCATATATATATATATATATATATATATATATATATATATATAACCCCGCCTCCCTTAGATACGGTTGCTTAACAGCAAAACACTGGCACAGTAAACAGTGAAGTAAATAAACACACACGGCGTCGCAGATTGACAGGAGGTGACGCTTCCATTTAATTGAGTCATAAACTGATTTCCCTTCATGTCACTTGCACTCCACCACTTTGATGGAACTGTAAATAAGTCTATTTGATGGAACGCCATGCAATTTTGGTCCAGACATTCATGGTTTCCACTGAATTTTGTGACCTCCTGACCTTTTTACATACTGACATCGACGGAATTGGTTGCAATTGTTGTTGCGCAATGTCAGCGTGAGAATGTCAGCGTGATGATGTCAGCGTGATGATGTCAGCGTTACTGAGGAGCCACTAGCACGGCTGGTTTTTTTGGTACTTTTGTATGTCTGTGGCAGACACAGCAGGTAGATAAGAGATACACTAAGATACTCCTTTATTATCCACAATAGCAATATTATATATACAGACGGAATAAAAAGTATTTACAATGTATTTTTATTGCACCAGTTAAAGTGATAAAGTTATAGTATTTGGAGGCTGGGATTTGGGTAATGCTAGTTTCAATTCATGTTTTGGCTCACGCACAAAAACAAGTGCAATGTCATCATGCACATTGCTTTTTCTCGAGTGTCGCCCCTTTGAACAGGGTGCTACTTTACTTCAGCTTCATTTTAAACATGCCATTATATTTAACAACTCCTAAATATACTCTGGCATGCAGTGGCATTTCATATTTTGCCTCGTCTTTACTGTTATTGCCTTTTTGTTAAAAAAGGGAGATCTTGGAACTGAGATGACTTAAAGGTCTCACCAACACTACCAAGAGAGCGTCGAAAAGGAAAGTTTAAAAATCTTGTTCCATTGGTTCTGCATTCACAGACCTGACATGTTTGCACAGTACTGACTTGTACTTGGCAGCTGTAGGTGTTTACATTTGCATGTGGAAGCCGAGCTGTTTTCATGCATCAATAAAGTCACAACAGAAGCCCAAAGTACTGATGTGTAGTGTTTATTCATTTAGTCACAGCTGGACAGTCATCACTGTTTTTACAGAATCAATAATTCAGAGAAGTAGCTGGTGCTTCATTTGATGCCGGTGGATTCACTGTGCTTCACTGCCATTTTTTTTTTTTTAAAGTGGTATCAAACCTTTGACCTAAGTTCTTATTTCTACAACACTTCTTCGAGGTAATAATGCTCTGGAGGGAGAAATGTGGTTAATTAAATAAAATCTCAAAGAACCTCAGATTCTCAGAGGAAGTGAAGCTAAAGCGACCGAAAATATGTTGATGAAGAAGCTTTGGATAAATGTATTGTCACATTCTTTAAATGTATTTCTATGAACAAAAGCTCCCTGCACAGCGGACACATTTAAAAATGTCAGACGAATGATTGTTAATCTTCAACATATTTCATTGTAGCAGCAAAAAACTAAACTTCCTTGTTGTCTATATATTGTTGTCCATCACACAATACAGATGTCCTCCTGACATATCTTTCTGTTTTTGTTGTCAAATGACTGCAGACATCAAACTGTGATTTGGGGATGTAAAGAAATGAGCAGTAAGGAGTTTGCTTCAGCATTTCTCCTTCTCCGTGGACATCCTCCCATCATGCCATGCTTCTCTGGTGCTCCTCAGGGCCTTGGTTCTCTTGGGGTCCACCACCACGTAGTCCACACGTGCACGCTCGCCCCGTGCACGCTCCTTGCCTGCTCCGGCCTGCTCGCCGCCGCCTCCCCCTTCTGCTGTGCAGCGTTTCTGGTTATGGTACAGATGTAAAACCAAAACTTAACAATATAATTTAAAAAAAAATCTAAATGTATCATACATATTGATATTTAATACTTTAACAAAGCGTTGACATGATATGATGGCTAAACTTTTTTTCCTGTAAGAACCAATTATTGTAAAATGATAACAGGAACATTTTACATGCCAACAGGGCTGTACAATATCTACCTCTGTATATATATATATATATATTCATATATAATTTTTTTTATATATGTAAATCTATATGTATACATTTTTTTAATATATATATATCTATATGTATATATATTTTAATATACATTTATATATATGTGTATTTTGTAATATATAAACAAATATGTATATTTATTTATATATATATATATATATATATCTCTATATGTAGATAAATATATATATATATATACATATATATATAAAACACAGAGAGTGGTGTCACCTGTCTTGTTGGTGTTCGCCAGGTGTGGAGGTCCAGGTCCAGGTACTCCACCTGTTTGTCGCCTATGACTCGCCGTAGCATCGGGCTGCTGACTCCGCCCTCTGAGGCCCGGTGCAGCATGAGCCTCAGAGACTGTACACACACACACACACACACACACACACACACACACACACACACGAAGGAAGGAAGGAGAGCAAAGACAGCAATGATGGAAGGAAAATAGGAGGAGAAAAAAGAAAGTAAGTACAGTGGAGTGTTTTTTTCTTACCGCCTCCCCGGTGCTGAAACTGAGGCCGGAGGTGGTTGTCGTCATGGCGACGTAGCTGTCATCGGTGTCTTCGGAGTCGGAGGACGGAGACGAGCTGTGAGCAGAGGTCGGCCTGACCGACCGACAACTGGCCGGACTGACACACAATGATTAACATGAGCACATTATGCAGCTGATATTACAACAACTGTATTATTGATGAATCATTTCCTCTTTTATTTCCCGGAAAAAAGTTTGTGGCAGTTTGCCAAACCCTGTTGACGACATTTCAATGATTGGTCTAGTTGATCAACAGAAAATGTTAAACTACTTTAACCAATTATTTGGTTGTGTTCGCATCATAGTATTCACATATAGTAATTTTTTGAGTTTTGGAGAAATAGAAGACATTTAAAGACAAATACATTGTAATGGGGTATTTTTTTTAAACTAGGTTTTAATTTAATAAATGCAACAAAATGAATCAATGAATCAAGACAATAACAGTCAGATTGGTCCATGATCTGCAACACTAAAATAATACAATAGTAAGAATGAGAAAAATATATTACCAAATTCATATGGTCATTATAAGATATAGATAATACTTTTATATAATTAATTAATAACACCAGCACTATATCTTTCCTCAGTGTAGCTGCTACTGTTTCTGCTTTAATTTGCATTACTTCTACTTTTATTACCACACCTTTACACTCTGGTTGGTAGTGATAACTTTACATAACTGTAGCACCACAGGGGGGCAGCAGAGAGCAACACAGCTGAATATGACTGCTCAGATATTCACGTGTCATATTTCTCTCTCTGGTTCTGTAGGAGACGTTTAAATATTCACGTGTTTGTTTTTCTTCCTGCCGACACTGCAATAAAAAAACATCACACACACAAACATGCACACACTTACTCCCGCGTGAAGGTTCGAGTGACAGGCGAGCGTACGGGGGGCGGGACTTCCTGCCAGTCCTGCTGCATTGGAGTGATGTCCAGAGGAGCTGGTTTCACTGGGAGGAAGAGAGAGAGAGAGAGAGAGAGAGAGAGAGAGAGAGAGAGAGAGAGAGAGAGAGAGAGAGATTTGTTTACTACTTTCAGAAGCACAATTAACTGAGAATGTTTTATGCCCAAAAACGAACAGTGATCATCTCAGTGAGAACAGACGTTAAAGCCTGTAAGCATGACATACATATTTACTCTGTAAACACTGGTATGTGCTGCATTTTGAGATAAGAGAATATTGCATATTCCAGCCAACAGAAAGTGTAAAATGAAAAATAAAAAACGCTAACTGGGCTTTTTTATGTATGAAAACAAAAAAAGCTTTTTAACAACGAAGCAGCAGTGTTGCAGAAAGACCTCCCAAAAATGTCCACCTTTACTAATATTTAAAGTGGCTGTCACGCAGCCTCGTTGAGCAAAGTGCGAGCAGGTAAATAATTCAAACTTAAAAGGAGGTTGAAGGGTAACAAGAGAGACGAGAAGTGACAAACAGAGAAAGAAACACTGGGGGAGAAGGAAACCATTTCAGGAACAGAAATCACAGACTTGTAGCTCGTACCTCTTTTTTTGTGCGTCGACTCTGCAGCCGTCTGGACGTCCGTTCTCTCTGCCGGCTGACCGACCGCAACTCCTGCAGGGATTCAGAGCGTCAGACGGCAGAAAGCATCAACCAATATATCAACTAAATCTACGGGGAGGCTTCTGTTTATGTGCAGAATCTACATTCAAATGTTTGTGCAAACTACAGCAATGATCAAGACGCAAAGAGACGACTCCTTGTTTGTGTTCGGCAGATTGTAGCTGTTGAAATTATGTTTGAGTGGAAGTTTTAGTTATTTTCTTTCCTTGATGTATTGTATAATATGGTGTTATGATGTCTCAGTCCTGACGTGTATACAAAGGGATTAAACATGAAATATCCCTGATAAACTCCAACTCACCTCTGCGTTGTGGCTTCAGGTTGCGGTGGATCGGAGGGGGCATCGCCTCCACTTCCTGTCCGTCGGAAGTGTTCGCGGTGTTGAGGGGGACCGCGGGAGTCAGGGGGGAACCACGAAAACCCAAGTGGGCGGGCGGGGGGACTTGTCTCCCGAGGGAGGCCAGGTCGCCTGTGGCCGGGTTGGGATGAATGGGAAGGGAAGGGGTCATGGGGGTCATGGGGATGTAGTTGGTCTCCTGGATCGGGTCAGAGGGAGGATGTGGAGGCACCCTGGAACAAGAGAAGAAGAAGTAGTTAGACATTGGGCGGTGTTTTTCACATCGAGTGCGATAAATAATGGCGTCCATGACTCTGAGAGGGTTCCATGGGTTTGTGGGTGTTGGCCTCCACTGAGGGTGGCCCCTTGGATCTCAAGGACAGAGTCCAGTTCGCGGACCCTGAAGATTGCGTCTCATGCTCTTTGCAGATGATGTGATTCTGTTGGCATCAAACCTGTGAACTTCAGCCCTCACTGGGACGGTTTTGCAGCCGAGTGTGAAGCCGTCCTGATGAGAGTCGGTACCTCCAAGTCTGATGCTCGGGGGATTGCGTCGCCCGGGTTGGGAGTGAGTCCCGTCCCCAAGATCAAGTATCTCAGTGTCTTGTTCATGAGTGACGGATTATTCTAGTTTGCCGTCCTGGTATCCAAGAAGAGACGAGACGATGTCCAGCTTTAATCAAGGGTATCGCGAAAGGCATTGGATCGAAGTTTGTCCAAAAGGAGTCCATTTAGGTCCACAGACATTAAGACAGACTCGCCTGGCTGTGTCATTTACGGTGGACAATCATGTCTCACGCTCACTATTCATGTATATGAATAAATACATCTCAAAAGAAACATATTAGGAACACGACTTTATCATATGGCGTATCTTCTGACTGACCTTGGTGCAACGGGAGGCTCCGTGGTGGCGGCGCTCATGGGAACATAGTTTTCGTCCACATCATCATCTTCAGAGCAAACGCTACCCAGAGGTAACAAGCCTTTATTAAACTGAGAGAGGGAAAGAGAGACGAAGAGTTTGATACAGATATAAAATGATCAGAAAAAACACATTAAATATGTTAATTTATTGTATTTTCTCTTTAAGATTTAACTCACGAAGTAGCTGTTGAAGCTCTCGCTGAAGTCAAACATGCTCGCTCTGTCGGACAGAGACCGAGGGATGTGAAAAGACTCACAACCTGAAACACAGAGGATACAAACGTATACGTAAACCACCGGAAGCACTTTGTTCAAAACCATTGACATTTTGGGATTTAACTCTTACATTGCTTAGAGTTAAATGAGAAGTTTGATACCAATCTCCGCTGGAGCCAGGAGGTTAGCTTAGCTTAGCATAAAGACTGGAAACAGGGGGATGCAGCTGGTCTGACCCTGTCCACGGTTTAAAAACCCACTAAATATGTTATGTCTTGTTAATTTGATTTGGACAAACTAAATGTAAAAGGAGAGGCTGGCCTGTTTTTACGTTTATTTCCAGAAGCGTCAAACTAGTCTTTTAAATTCTCTGTATACTTGTACTGTGCATTGGCCCCTCTTGCATTGTAAACTTCACATGTAACTTATTGGCAGAGGAGCGTGAAGACTTGTGTTGACAGAGAGCAAACAGAGCTTGACCAGATCTGAATGTAGATGACACCAACAAAGGCCAAATCTGTGCACAAATCATCAAGTCCAGGCATGTTGTCTTGAATTAGCTCTGAAGCACCATTAAGGAACTTTGGAGAATTATGAAAATTGTTTACTCACCAGGCTTGAATCTGACAACAACTCTTTGTGCTCTTTTGGGTCAAAGGTCTCGTCTGATTAATGAAACTAATTCCAATCAAATCATGGTGCAAACCGGCACAAATAGTTTCAGCCTTGAGGCTATAATCCATCAACCCTGCCAGCTCTGCACAATAAAGCTATTGATCTCCTCTGAGGTTTAAAACTCTCTTTATTTCCACAATACTGATTCGCCCGACAGACACCGAAAGGCTTTTTCGTCTGTGAGCTGAATAACCAGATATTTTTGTCAGGAGTAAGTGGACACCCAAATAGTCAAAACAAGAGTGAATATGGGAAATTCAATTCGTCAGGTGGAAGCAATCATGACTCCAAACGATAATGCTAATGTAGTGAGCCAGAATGTGATCAAATGTACGCGTATTTGTGGTCTTCTGCCCCTAAAGGCCGAACAACTGCCACACTGATTTGGAGGCTGGTTTACTTAAAACGAAGAGATTGAGGACTCAGATCTCTGAGCTCTGAATAGATTACTGAAAGGGGTGCAGACCCAAAGACACGAAAACAACCACAAAGAGACACAACGAGAACATAAAGAGACACAACTGACCACAAAAAGAAACAATCGACCACAAAGAGACACAACGAGAACATAAAGAGACACAACTGACCACAAAAAGAAACAATCGACCACAAAGAGACACAACGAGAACATAAAGAGACACAATTGACCACAAAGGGACGACCCTCTGACATTCACAAATGAACACATTAAATCTCCTTTCTTTCATCCGAACAAAAAAAGTGTCAAAATTCCACCTCGCAATAACGTGACCAAGCACATTCCTCAAAAGCACTCCTTGAAAACAAGACCTTCGACCACAGCCGTTTCTCTCCTCACCTGTTGGCGTGCGCCCCGGCGCGGTGATGGTGTTGCTCCTCGGCAGACCTCCTCCCTCCACGCAGCCGTCCCTCCTCTCTTGCTCCGAAGAGGACCGGGGGAGCGTTGCGGACCACGTGCCCACCGCCGAGCCCTCTCCCGGGGCCGCGGCGGCCTGGGGCTTGGGCGGGCGTGGCGGGGGAGCGGCGGTCGAGGCCTGGGGCTCCGCCGGGGTCAGGGAGTCCACGCTGGGGGTGGAGGAGGGCCGGCGGAGGGGTTGCGTGGTGGACGCCGGGCGAGGGATCTGGTAACCGCTGGTGGTGTACGAGGGGGCATTCGGATGCACGGCGAAGTGTCTGTCATTACCGAGAGGTATCGCCACGGGCCGCAGGTGGAAGTCCAGGGAGTGCTTCCTGGGATGAGGGGAGGGGTGACAGCGAGGTCGGACGGGTCGTCTCTGGAGGTCAGAGGTCACGCTGGCATCCGGAGAGGATGTCAAGAAGGCAGCCGTCCAAGGGGCTGTCCTAAAACCGGAGGATGGAGGTGGGAGGCCGTTGGGGAGGAGGGAAGGAGAGGAGGAAGAGGAAGAGGAGGAGGAGGTGGCGGAGGGGAGAGGGTTGTCGTTGTAGTCGGTTTCAAGAGAAGTGGAGGAACCTAAAGGAGGGCTGGAGACAGAGAGATACCGAAATTAGAGTTTTTAAAAATGAACAGTTCAACAAAAACTCGGCTTAAAAAGAGCTCCAGATTTCAGCCGATCCCGAGCCAAACTATCTGGACGGAAAACAATCTTTCCAACTGTAAGGTTTTATTGTTCTGATGACTTGTCGCATGGAGGTATGTGAAGAAATCTGTGGGTGTGAATAAACCTCTAATCCCAGATTTCAACATGTCTAAACCTGTAACTCTGACTGTTAGTCTGGATGATTTACTTTCTTCTTTCCATCCTTTAGTCCGAACATTTTTGGAAAAATGTGTGCATGTATGTATGTTTATAACAGAAGCCAAGAATTTACAAAAAACCTCATGTGTTATACTGATTTATAATTCTGTTTGTCATTACCGTTGTGTTATTATTTGTTTGGCTATAGCCGGTCATTTGGGAAGGGATTTTTGAGGTTTCTAATATTCATAAAGACATACGCTC
>NC_136591.1:37940177-37992677 GCF_910589615.1 Taurulus bubalis | reverse complement strand
TATTCCTCCTCTTCCTCCCATCACATTGAACACAGAAGTGCAGACATGTGACTCTGCAACACTGAAGGAACTGAAATCAAATGGAGGTGGAAGTAGCTTTCATGTCAGGTGCTTGTACTAAACAATGACTAAAATGACCAGAACTTGTAATAACCCGTAACTCCCCCTTTTGTTACAGGGCGGGTCCATTATTGTTTGTTTTTTTCGTCCAGGTTTTCATGATGTAACAGCCTTGTTTGATACAGGGTGTTTGAGGTTCTCTGGATACCTTTTGATTCTGGATATTGAGGGAGATGGCGAGTTGGACCGAGACATTATTTGTTGCTGAGGAGAAGATAACCGCTTCTTCCCTTTTCATCACCTGAGTGCACCAATGTGGTCGGATTAAGAAAGCAACACAGCTCACTACTGACTTATTCTCGTTCTATTTTCTCAACTATTATAAAGAAATTGAACTTAAAGGAACACACTGAAGGAACATTGAGACAATTCAGGCATACTTTTACCATTTAAATGGAAATGTGTTGAGTAATATGTCAGAATAGGAGCATTGTCAATGTTGTGCCAGATGTCACTTGAAAGTATGTTATTGTTTTCTAGTAGTGGCTCCAGTTCCTTTGTGTGATCTATTCTTCTTTTATAACATCTTCTTATGACCCGTAGCCCTTTAAGCCCTAACCCTAACCCCTAATCCTATTTATTGTTTGAGTTGTGTTTAGAGGTTGTACATCGGGATTATATATTATTGTAGCCCTGATTTTTATGTTTAATTTGATACCTAAGATGTTTGTTTTTTGGGGGGGGGATTTATACCATGATTTCTTCTTGATTTTCCTGATATAAAAGGCTCAACAGGTTAACTCTGGTCCAACAATGTAATTGAGTGTCCTGTGGACACAAAGCGGGTTGCATTTAGACAATTGTACCAGCGGTAGCAACTATATATACCATGTTGTGTGAGGTCAAATTACATTACCTGATACGACCTGCTTTTTATCTGTTTTTATTTATTCATTTTCACAATTTGTTTTATTGTGGTTTTTCCTCCTCCATCTTTTAATGTGTTTTTACTGTATTTTTTTAACTGTAAAGCACTTTGTGACCTCTTTGTCTGTGAAACGTGCTTTATAAATACTATTATTATTATTATTATTATTACTATTATCACATACATGAATTCTGATGGCTTTGACGAGTTCATAGATAAAGGCTTCGGTCCATGTTGAATAAGGCGGTTTGACAGCCAGTTAAATCGCTCTAAATAAAGCACACACTTAAACTAACATATACATTTTGTGACGAGGCTAAAATACATTAATTTCTCTTCCCGTATAACAGCAGCACAAGAATAACTGAAGCCGTCTTCAAAGCCACTAGACTCTATACGTCTCACTCTGCGTCTCACTCTGCTAGTGCTATAGCGTTCACGCTATTTATAACCTTATTGATTAGCTTACTCTGGTAAACTACGTTTCTGCTGAGTTTGCATTTGAAAACAACAGGAAGAGACCATAGATGGAGCTGCCCTTTAATTGATCACTAATGACTTCCATCTTTTCCACAAATACACAATGTCCCTGAAGCAATGGACAATCTGTGCTACCCAGCTTTCGTGTGTGTGTGTGTGTGTGTGTTGTTGCACTGCAGGTTGCAGAATGTGTCATCCTCCTTGGTTTTGTTCCAGTGCACGTGTGTGTTTGTGTGTTTCCAAATCTTCTAAATCTTCAGGGAGGCCCCCTCTCTTCCAACCAGGCCCAGCTGAGAGTGATTAGTTTATTACATAACACACACACACACACACACACACACACATGTATGTATGATGAGGTAAACGCCACGAACTCTGGGCCAATGCTTAGCATGAACACACTCAGCCGGCTGCAGCCATTATAGGCTTCTCCATGTGTGTGTGTGTGTGTGTTGACAGTAGACACACAGCTGGCCTGACAGCGTGTGTGTGTGTGTGTGTGTACACACTGGGCTGTGTATACCATCATGGTACACCGTCTGTACAATGAGCTCTTCGTTTATTTGTCTCTTGTCTTCTCCTTCTTCTTTTCTTTTCACCTCCAGCTCTTCTTTGATTGTCCTTTGTTTGTTTCCTCTCAAAAGCTTCACTGACGTTACGCTATGGGGGGATTGTGGGTAATGGAGTCCACGTGATTACAGCCAGTTTGAGAGTTCATATGTTTCAGCATCTGGTATCGTTTTATTCACATATAAGGCCGCTGTTTGAGACAGTTGTAAAGGCACGTATTCTCTAAACAATCACTTACTCAACCTTCACTTTCCACACACACACACACACACACACACACACACACACACACACACACACACACACACACACACACACACACACACACTATAACAGGAAGAGAGAGTAAATGAATGAAAGGGAAAGGTACAGACCAGAAACAGAGCAAAAAAAGATTAAGGGAAAATATGTAGAGGAGAGATGAGATTAGCTCAACTCACTGGTAAGGCATGCTAGATATGCAGTGTGTGTGTGTGTGTGTGTGTGTGTGTGTGTGTGTGTGTGTGTGTGTGTGTGTGTGTGTGTGTGTGTGCATAACTGCCTAAGCTGCTGCTTTACTGGAAAGCGATCTGTGCTGCCATTGAACAAACAGCCTTTGAATTGTTCCTGAATTTATTGGATATTTGGTATATATATATATATATTTCCTTTTTTAAACACTATTTCCTTTCAAAATAAGATGCTTTATGTCATCTTTTGTGTCAACTGTAACTTCTGCAGATAAAGGTTATTTTTTTGCTCCCAAAATAAGACAGAAACAAACTTAAATGTGTGTAAATGTTTCTAAAGTGGAGTTTCCATTCAGGGCACATATATAGCCTGGCTTTCAGTTTGGGGATTTGAAATATGCAAAGAATCTCAATGTCTTTGTACTTTAACCAGTTGCTAAGCAGTAGCTAAAAAACATGACAGCCGTGTGGACAGAAAGCAGGCTGACTCTTTTGGAATTAAACAACTCGCAAATTAATGAATCTTTCCTTAATTCTGCATCTCATCAGGTTTTTTTCTTTACTGCTGTCTATTTAGAAATAATGTTGACTTGTTTTTGTGAATGCATCATTAAAATTGCTGATTTTCTGCTTTGAAATTGTAAAATGAAGAGTTGCCAAGTACTGATGTAGTCGCCCAAATAAATAAATAAATAAAAGACGTCTGTAAATGAATACATACATGAAAGGCCTGCAACGATTAAACGATTAGTTGTCAACCAATAAATGATATTTCTGATTGCAGCTTCTTAAATGTGAATATTTTCTTTACTCCTCTGTGACGGTAACGTGAACATCTTTGAGTTGTGGACAAAACAAAGACATTTGATGATGTCGTTCTGACTTATTATCGACCAAAACAACTAGTCCCTCATCATTATCAATTCAGTATATTTATCTGTTTTCACAACAAATAAGCTGAGCATTTTCAAATGTCTTACTTTTTGTGCTTTAATATGAATTGAAAGGCTATTAAACTGAATAAATACAGATATTGTGACAGATATTGAGATTCCTTCTGTCCAGCAGACAGCTGTGAATCAGTTTATGACATCAACTTAAGGAAATGGCTCAGTGTGCAAACAGTGATGGAACCGAGAGCTAATCTCCAGGTTTAATTAACTATACTCAGGGTGTGTGTGCTCTTTAGTAACATGTCAGCATCGAAAAAAAAACAGCCAGAATCCATCCCAGACGAGCTAAAAGACACATATTAGTCTTTTTTTAAACTTTTTTTTAACTTTTAAGTTAAAAAATAAAAAGAGGACTACTCACAAAGCGGCGCAGCTTCTTCTCCGGAGGAGACTTTCTCAGCCAGCCTTCACACACCACCTCCCCTGCTCCGCTCATCCTGGAGCCAACGACTTCCAATCGATCAACCCAGGCTCCCGATCAGCTGACAGACCTCCTATAAATCAATCAGGATCCCCAGCAAGTCAATCAGACTCAACCAATCAGGAGTCGGTTCAGGACTTTCCCATCAGACCTGAACTCAGTTGGTCTTCAGCCAGATCAGACTTCACAAATCAGATACAAAGGGTTTTAATCAGCTGATTCTGCTGTGATCAATACACTTGGTGGACTCAGTTTCCATCCACGTCTGGAAAAGGAGCCGCTCCTCCGTCCACGGCTGAGTCACACCTCCTTCTGAGGGTTTCTACTTCCCAGCAGAGTCCCTATTCTCTCCCTCTTCTCTCTCTCTCTGATTGTTCCCTCGCTCGGACATTCCTTCTCTCCTCTCCTCCCCCTTTCCTCCTCCTTCTCCTCCTCCTTTCTCACTCCTCCCCTCTACTCTTGCTCAGGATAACAGGAAACTCCCCCCTGTGGCTGTTATCGTGTACATGTGGTGGTGGAAAAAGTACTCTGCTATTACTCTGATATTAGCACTATACACTATATATATATGAAGGGTATATATTCATATATATATATATATATATATATATAGTGTATAGTGCACGGTGTGTGTAGAAGTACTTGGAAGTACAGCATTCAAAATTGTACTTGAGCAAAAGCATCAGAATGTACTTAAAGCACCAAAAGTAAATGAATATAATGAGTATATAATACTCAATATGTTTTATTGATCACTCTAATTTCTGGTAAAGGTGGAGATGGTTTTTAACTATTTATTTGTTTGTTTTTTAATATTTAAAATACAAATATGATGTGATGACATGATAATTAGCCTCACAAAAAAAGGTCAAGTAACCGTAAAAAAAAAAAAAATCACGTGGTTTGGAAATGCTGTAAAAAAAAAAAACTCTCCAAACTCTTATTTTTTATATTAATATCACACACAGGCGGGATATGAAAGGTGACAGATATTAAATTATATGGATTTTTGATTGAATGATTTTTTTAGATGAGGGCTGACATCTAGTGGCGTATTTGAAAATAGCTCACGTTTAATAGCCGATGGTTTCATTCGTCTCTTATTAGACGCAAGTGAGGGAAACGGGGATGCAATAAAGAGACTTTGGACACATGTGCTTTATAAATGTGTTTGCAATTCATGATTCATTCAGATAGTATAGTCGTTAGTTAAGTATGTTGTGTGACCTCATCTAAAGTGAGGACTATCTGCCTAACAAAGCATTTATAAATGACATTGAAAGGTGAGCAGTGCCTCAAAGCTAGCAGAAGTCTCAGTTATCTTCTCAAAAGAAAAGGAAAATGGACACAACACAAAGTGATAAAGAACATATACATATTTATTGCAAGATGCAAACAATGTACTTATGTTCTCTGCTCATTGTTTGCAAAAAATAATGCTTTTGACGGTGGTGATTTTAGGACAACATCCAAGAGGTTATGATTTTATCCGCGAAATAAATCAACACACGTTTTGCTCAGGAACTGGTACAACAGTGTGTTTACGCTGAGCAAAACTCTGAACTAAGCCGAAAGGGTGCGCAGAGTATGTTTCTTAGTTTGCTGGTACACATTATTGATTATGAGTATTTGGCTATCACCTGGATTGGTCTACTTACAACTGAGGTGACGGGGTGGCGCGTGCCTGTCTCAGGACCTAGTTAGTATCTAGCTAGCTAGCTAGTAAGCTAGCAAGCTACCAAGCTGTGACTAGTCTGCTAGCTACCAAGCTGTGACTAGTCTGTAGTCACAGCTTGCTAGCTGGCTAGCTAGCTAGCTAGATACTCATAATCAATAATGTGTACGTGCCAGCAAACTAAGAAACATACTCACCACTCGTGCCACTGATGGGTGGTGAACTGACTATTATTGACTATCCATCCATCCATCCATTATCAGCCGCTTATCCGGGGTCGGGTCGCGGTGGCAGCAGGTTCAGCAGGCCGACCCAGGCTTCCCTCTCACCCGCAACACTTTCCAGCTCATTCTGGGGGATCCCGAGGCGTTCCAAGGCCAGACGGGAGATATAATCCCTCCAGCGTGTCCTCGGTCTTCCCCGGGGTCTCCTACCAGTTGGGCGTGCCTGGAAAACCTCTAATGGGAGGCGTCCAGGAGGCATCCTGACTAGATGCCCGAACCACCTCAGCTGACTCCTTTCGACACGAAGGAGCAGCGACTCGACTCCAAGCTCCCTCCTGATGTCCGAGCTCCTTACCCTATCTCTAAGGGTGAGCCCGGCCACCCTGCGGAGGAAGCTCATTTCGGCCGCTTGTATTCGAGATCTCGTTCTTTCGGTCACGACCCAGAGTTTGTGACCATAGGTGAGGGTTGGAACATAGACCGACCAGTAAATGGAGAGCTTCGCCTTCCGGCTCAGCTCCCTCTTCACCAGGACGGACCGGTACAGCGCCTGTTTTATTGCTGCAGCCGCATCGATCCGTCTGTCGATCTCCCGCTCCACCTTACCCTCACTCGTGAACAAGACCCCGAGATACTTGAACTCCTTCGCTTGGGGGTAGGCAGTTTGTCCCCACCTGGAGGGAGCAATCCACCAGTTTCCGGCAGAGCACCATTGCCTCAGATTTGGAGGCGCTAACTCTCATCCCTGCCGCTTCACACTCGGCTGCAAAACGCCCCAGTGAATGCTGGAGGTCACAATCCGAGGAGGCAAACAGGACCACATCATCCGCGAACAGCAGAGCAGCGATTCGGAGACTCCCGAACCGGATCCTCTCCGCCCCCTGGCTGCGCCTAGATATCCTGTCCGTGAAGGCCACGAACAGGACCGGTAATAAAGGGCAGCCCTGGCGGAGGCCAACACCCACCGGGAACGTGTCTGACTTACTACCGAGGATACGAACACAGCTCCTACTGCAGGCGTACAAAGACCGGATAGCCCGTGCCAACGGGTCCGGCACCCCATACTCCCGCAGCACCCCCCACAAAACCCCCGAGGGACCCGGTCGAAAGCCTTCTCCAAGTCCACAAAGCACATGTAGACTGGTTGGGCAAACTCCCAGGACCCCTCCAGTAGTCTTGCAAGGGTAAAGAGCTGGTCCACTGTTCCACGACCGGGACGGAATCCGCACTGCTCGTCTTGAATCTGAGGTTCGACAAGCGGTCGGAGCCTCCCTTCCAGCACCCTGGCATAAGCTTTTCCCGGGAGGCTGAGCAGTGTGATGCCACGATAGTTTGAGCACACTCTCCGGTCCCCCTTCTTGAAGATGGGAACCACCACCCCGGTCTGCCAGTCCATGGGCACTGTTCCCGACCCCCATGCGACACTGAAAAGGCGTGTCAACCAAGACAGCCCAACAATGTCCAGTGCTTTCAGCATCTCAGGGCGGATCTCATCCACCCCTGGCGCCTTGCCACCAAGGAGCTTTTTGACTACCTTAGCGACCTCTGCCAGGGATATGGGAGAAACCACCCCAAAGACTTCCGGCGCTGCCCCCTCTCCGGGGGACATGTTAGCCGGGTTTAGGAGTTCCTCAAAGTGCTCTTTCCACCGCCCGACGATGTCCCCAGTCCGGGTCAGCAGTTCCCCCCTCCCGCTGAGAACAGCCTGGGGTAGGCCCTGCTTTCCCTTCCTGAGCCGTCGGATGGTTTGCCAGAACTTCCTTGAGGCCAACCGAAAGTCCTTCTCCATGGCCTCCCTGAACTCCTCCCATGCCCGAGTTTTAGCATCCGCGACCATCGCAGCTGCAGCCCTTCTGGCCTGCCGGTACCCGTCAGCTGCTTCAGGAGACCCCTGGGCCAGCCAGGCCCGAAAGGCCTCCTTCTTCAGTTTGACGGCTTCCCTCACCCCCGGTGTCCACCACCAGGTTCTTGGGTTGCCGCCACGACAGGCACCGATGACCTTCTGGCCACAGCTCCGAGCAGCCGCGTCCACAATAGAGGCTTTGAACATAGTCCACTCGGGTTCCATGTCCCCAGCCTCCCTCGGGATTTGTGAGAAGTTCTTCCGGAGGTGGGAGTTGAAGACCTCCCGGACAGGATCCTCCGCCAGACGTTCCCAGTTCACCCTCACTACACGTTTGGGCTTGCCAGGTCTTTCTAGCCGACTCCCCCGCCATCTGATCCAACTCACCACCAGGTGGTGATCAGTTGACAGCTCTGCTCCTCTCTTCACCCGAGTGTCCAAGACATACGGCCGCAGATCAGATGATACGACTACAAAGTCGATCATTGATCTCCGGCCTAAGGTGTTCTGGTACCAGGTACACTTATGATCCACCTTATGCTCGAACATGGTGTTCGTTATGGACAAACTGTGGCTAGCACAGAAGTCCAACAACAAAACACCATTCGGGTTCAGATCGGGCAAGCCGTTCCTCCCAATCACGCCCCGCCAGGTTTCTCTGTCATTGCCCACGTGAGCGTTGAAGTCTCCCAGGAGAACTATGGAGTCGGCAGGCGGCGCCCTTTCCAGGACCCCTCCCACCGACTCCAAGAAGGCCGGATACTCCGAACTGCTGTTCGGTGCAAAAGCACAGACAACAGTCAGAGCTTTACTCCCTGCAACCCGTAGGCGCAGGGAGGCGACCCTCTCGTTCTCCGGGGAAAACTCCAACATAGCGGCGCTCAGCCGGGGGCTCGTGAGTATCCCCACTCCCGCCCGGCGCCTCTCACCCTGGGCAACTCCAGAAAAGGACAAAGTCCAACCCTTCTCCAGGAGCTTGGTTCCAGAGCCCATGCTGTGCGTGGAGGTGAGCCCAACTAAATCTAGCTGGTACCGCTCCACCTCCTGCACCAGCTCCGGCTCTTTCCCCGCTAGCGAGGTGACGTTCCACGTCCCTAGAGCTAGTCTATGCTGCCGGCGATCGGCTCGCCCAGGTCTCCTGCCTGGCCCGCCGCCCGGTCTGCATAGCACCCGACCCCGATGCTTCCCCCCGCGGGTGGTGAGTCCACAGGGTTGCTGGTCCATGATCTTTTTTCGGGCTGAGCCCGACCGGGCCCCATGGTGAAAGCCCGGCCACCAGACGCTCGCCGTCGAGCTCCCCTCCCGGGTCTGGCTCCGGGAGGGTGCCCCGGTTTCCCTTGTCCGGGCGAGGTAGCTTCATTCCGTGGGCCGTACATCATCAGGGTTTTTTGAACCGCTCTTAGTCTGGGCTCTCCCCCGAGACCTGTTTGCCTTGGGAGACCCTACCAGGGGCTGACGCTTATTATGATTTATAATCAATCAGTAGTTATTGTCAAACAATATCTTCCCAATCTCTACATGATGTTTTTGTCAACCTTAATTATTTTGTGATGGATGCTTCTTCTTCCCAATCAATGATGCTGATTATTGACTATTACTTTTTAAAATAAAAGCAGAGGGAGCCTTTGTAAGATCGAGAGGAAAGGTGAGCGGATATTTCTTTCTTTAAAACTAGAAACGTCACATGCCAAGAACAATTCTATACTGCAGTTGAATATTGGGGCTGAATATCTCCAATAAATATGATTATTCTTTATACAAAGTCTAATAACATTGTTATTTTCCTTCTTTCCTCTTATCTCGTGACCCATTTGAAGGGCCTGAACTCTTTTTCTACAAAATATTTATGCTTGCAAATAATGTTGTAATAAAAAAAACTCTCAAAATGTTCATGATGGGTCTTTTCTCAGGGATAATCACACATTTTCACAAGACATCACTTTGGACATAGTATTTATTTCAGTCTTAAAAGTTTATAACAACTTCTGGATAACATAACATGTAAAATAAACACAAAAAAAGAAAACAAATACACATTTTTAATCGCACCCCAGGTTGACATAATTAGAATTAATAAAAGCAGTTTTGAAAAAATAAAAATAACAATAAAATCACAGGAAAAATAAAAATTCTTCCCCCCCTCGCCCAAAAACAGCTGTTGTAGACTTTCAGTACATCAGGAATCTGAACACCTGACGCGAGAGAAGCTAATTTAAAGGTGTGAACATTTTGGATGCAAATTCAAGCCAGCGAAAGTGGATTTAAAGGTTTCGGGTGCAAAAAGGGCCCAAAAAACCTCAGGCCCGCTTTTTTTTTTACAAACAAAGCCCAGCACCTGGAAATGTAAAAAAACACACACAAAACAAATAGAGTTTTTCTAATCAAGGAGCCAAGATTGAATTCAAATCCGTTAAAAATAAATTTGCACAAATATCTGTAACGTTCCCCAAATCATTACACTACCTAGAAAGCAAATCCCCTTTATTTGAGTTCAACATTCTACAAATTGAGTACAAACGGTCGAAGCGATTGGCGTCGTTAATATAATACAAGACTGTTATGTTTTAGGGAACATGGCTCCGTCTGTGCTCAATAGTTGGCTTTATAATTCGTTGAAATGCCCGACCTTTGTGTTTGAAAACAGCGAACGATCTCCCCACAGCCGAATAAAGTTCATATACCTTTTTATCCTCTTTTTTTTCAAATATATATTTATTATATATAAAATACTGTTTCATTCATAAAAGCCTTACTTTGTACAATATCTGAGTGGATGTGTGTCAGTGAGCATTGACGTAAATGTGTGTATATGTGTGTGAACGTATGAGTGTGTGTGTGTGTGTGTGTATGTGAGCAAAAAAAGAACCTGGAAAATTTGTCTTATAACAAACAGCTGGTACCGATTCAGGACCTTCTACACGAAGAACAAAAAGGTGTTTTACACAATATACACATTTTATTACTTACAAAAAAAAAAAAAAAGGTAAAGAGGAAGAAGGTGTTTGGGCTTATGGTTAGGAGGCGGGGCTTTAGCAGGGTTAGTACCACCAAATGTAACGTTAAACGACAGAAAAAAAGACGGAGAGAGAGAGAGAAAGAGCGTGTGAATGAAGAGCTAGTAATAAAAAAAAGGCAGTCTCACTAAGGAAAAGCTCATCGTCAGTGCATCTCTCATCTTGGATGTTCCGAAGTCAAAGTGCCGGATTTGGTAATCCACTCCTCATCAATAAGGCCAAAAAAGAAAACAGCACTTCTGTCTAGAAATGGTACAGAATCACATTTTCAAAAGTGATTATTGTTTTTTTTTTAAGAAGAGAAAGGAAACGATAAGAAAGAATGGAAAATAATGGAAAAATGCACTTTTGGTTGTGACACTTCCATCATGGCACCTTTTAAGTGGATATTTGTTCTGCTTTCATTTTGAGGTACTTCTTAAGAGAAACAAAGAATAAATGTAAGATTTATTTACGTCTTTTTTTTTCATTATTTTTCTTTTTTTTAAGCTGTGTTGCACAGTAGCACCATTGTGTAAAGTTGTAGGATGTTTTGTATCCGGAAGACAATGCACCATTGGCGTTCCACCTCTCCGTCTCTCCCCGCCCTCGACTTGTCCCCCGTCATCCGAACATCTCTTGTTATTGATCGTGCGTCCCCGGCAGCGGTAGGTTTGCGTGTTGCTGTGTGCCGTTACGTCCTCTTCATGCAGACCACGCAGCGGCTGACACGCGTCCGTAGGTTACCCGCCTTCAGAGTCTCCGACTGGGGCTTCCTGCAAGGGCCAAAGGGGGGAGGTGTTTAATAGAAAACCAACCTATTTTTAGGCCCTTTCCTCGAAAATAGTATACCCAAACTAAAAAGGGTGTATCTCCGCAACCACTAGGGCTATTTGAATAATTTGGGTGTTATAAAAAAAGCTACACCTGTGATTTTGTTCAAATGTATAAATATCAGTTACTGGTTAAGAGTACATGAAGATGACACACAGAAATAAATGAAAAGGTTTCAGGTCCGCCTAGAAAAAAAGCACTTTCAGGATGATTATTTCTTTGAAATGATGCAGCTGTAAGGTCCAACTCCAACCCAAATCACAGCACAATATGTGAACATTCTCTAACCCAAATCATAGCTCAATATGTGAACATTCTCTAACCCAAATCATAGAACAATATGTGAACATTCTCTAACCCAAATCATTGAACAATATGTGAACATTCTCTAACCCAAATCATAGCTCAATATGTGAACATTCTCTAACCCAAATCATAGCTCAATATGTGAACATTCTCTAACCCAAATCATAGCTCAATATGTGAACATTCTCTAACCCAAATCATAGCTCAATATGTGAACATTCTCTAACCCAAATCATAGCTCAATATGTGAACATTCTCTAACCCAAATCATAGCTCAATATGTGAACATTCTCTAACCCAAATCATAGCTCAATATGTGAACATTCTCTAACCCAAATCTTAACACAATATGTGAACATTCTCTAACCCAAATCATAGCTCAATATGTGAACATTCTCTAACCCAAATCTTAACACAATATGTGAACATTCTCTCTGCAAAGGTTGACTTTGATAAAGTGAAGCACAACAAAGTTAGAGAGGGTTTAGTACAGAGAAAATTCAGCCGAGGTTTCAAAAATTTGCATTGGGTACATTTGCGCATATTTGGGCGCATCTGTGACATTTGAATTTGTTCATGTACCAAATCATATTCATTGGTTTTTAAAAGGTTAAGACGGGGAGACGGATACATGTGTGTATCATTTCATATGAACCTTCTCTTTCTCTTCCTGACTAACCGGACTCACTGACACCACAGCTTCTCTCAACGCTCAACCGCCCTGAGGGGCACTCGTTTTTCGTACCTGAACATCTCGGATGGTTCCACGGTGGCCAGCCAGAAGCTGTAAGAGTTGCCGTAGTAGTTGCAAGTCCCTCTGCCGTGGCACTCGATGAAGGGAGCGCTGCGGAACTCCTCCAGGCAGGAGCCGGGGGAGGCCAGGGCCTGACCGGAGCCCTCCGCACCCGCACTGGTGTGCTGGGGAAGAAGATGGGTGAAAAAGTCCGGTTTAAGCATGTAGCCGTGTGTTTTGGAGGGGGCATCTGGTAAACGAGAGGGGAAATGTGTATTTGCGTACCATCATGAAGGAGTATCCGATCCACAGGGCTTCCCAATTTGAAGGGCAAGTGGGAATCTGGATGGTCTGACTGTGGACCGCGATCACCATGGCTGGAGCTTCACACACTGAACACCTAGAGACAGAAAGGACAAATCAAACACCTTCCCTTTCCTTGTCTCTGTCCTCTTCCTCCCCTCCTCTCTCTTTCTTTCTCTCTTTCCGTCCCTACCTGCTGATGAAAGGCTTGATGCCCTCTCCGGTGATGGGGGCCATGGACGAGGGCATGGGCTCCGGCGTGGACAGCCAGTAGGAGTAGTCGTTGCGAGAGGCGAAGTTGCAGACGTTGTTGATGTTGCAGAACATGAAGGGCATGGTGCTGAACCTGCGCAGACAGCTGCCGGCCGAGCCTGGATCAGAGGAAGAGGAAGAGGAAGATGTATGACGATTGAATGGGATTGGGAGGGTCACGCGTACAGATATTTATTTAAATATTTTTGAAAAATGTCTTTTACGGTGTTGATTTTTTTTCCTGTTTTGAATTTGAGTGTATAGGAAGGGAGGTCTTGAGCTCGGTTCATACTTTTGCTATGTTTATAATGTCTTTTGCATGAGGAAACCCATTCCCCAGGCTTCCTGAGGGGCCGCTGAGAATATATGCCACAGCATCAAGTATCAAGTATGTATAAATAAAGAAACAATACGCTACTGCTTTACTACGGTTTAATTGTTATTCCCCATAGGCTGTAAATGACAAGTGGACGTAGTCATCGTGACATCACACATTAGTTTGTGGACTGCTGTTATGAAGCTCCATCTTCTTTTTTTGCGCAAAACAATGAAAGGAAGCTACCATATTTGGAATGCGGAGGATTGCCATAGAGACGCCGTATAGCGACCATAAACCTACAGTGTTTACTGAGGGAATAAATCAAGTGAGAAGTAGAGCTAAGTTCTCATAGACTTCTATACAATTTCTTAATGCAACCAGAGTTGCCCCCTGCTGGTCAGTAGAGAGAATGCAAGTTTTAAGACACTTCTGCACTGGCTTCACTCGGCAGAACCGGAGGATGGCGCCTGGTTACCCCGGGGAAAAAGGAAAATAAGCTCATTGAGCATGCTCAGAATCTTCTTCTCTGGTATTTGAGGTATCGTTGATGTAGCCTGTAGTGCCACTTACTGGCCTTTGGAGCGTTTGGAGTTATTTTTGTATTTGTGTGTAGATTTATTTATTTTTTAATGCAGAGGAAAGTAGCTCTAAATGTGTAGGCGGGGCGTGAAATCTCTTCGTACCGAGGTCCTGTCCGTGTGCCCTCTCGTTGCCCTGCACGTACAGCAGGGAGTAGCCGTCATAGATGAGGCCAGTTCCTTCGGGGCAGTAGGGCACCTCCGATCCCTGGCTGTGCCGGGTGATGAGGAAGCCGTGGGCTGCGGAGATGGATCCTGGAGGACCGGGAACTCCCTGTGGACCGTCTGAACCGGGGGGACCCGAGTAGCCACGCTGACCTAAGATCAGGGGGAAAGGCGTGCGTTAGAAAAGGGGAAGCTACTGTGATGGAAAGCCTTATACCACTGTAACAATGATTGTTTATGTTTATTATTCATTATTATTGACTTGTGTATGTCGGGTTCTTGTTTCACTCACCAGGCTGACCGGCGGGTCCGTTGTCTCCCTTCCTACCGGGTGGGCCACTAAAGCCTGGAGGACCCTCCAGACCAGCGTCCCCGGGGTCACCAGGCTGACCTGAGAACAAGGAGGCAGAGTTTTCTTCGTTAGATGAGCGACCCGAACCTGGTGCTAGAATTACTTTAAAACTAGAAAAGGTTACATATCAATAGCTTGATCTAAAAATACAAAAATTACGATGACTGTTTAATTGTGAAATTCTGCATTGTGGAAATACACAAAAGCTGAACGTTGAATGTTGTCATTCGTACAGAATAATGAATATTATGCTAATGCAAAAAATTCAGCGAGATTATTATGAGAGAGACGTATACAGTCGTAAAGAAGATAAAATGCATTTTAAAGACAGAAAAATATGCAAATCTTATTTTTAGACCATAAAAGTGTGATTTCATCGGCTGTCTAGTGATCACATTAAAGCATAACTATGACCAATACTGTTGTTATTGCTCATCCCAGACCGTCGCATCTAAGGGTCCACATTCACCCACCGACGAGTCCGTCTCGCCCAGAAGGACCAGGAAGTCCCCGACCACCAGGCAGGCCCTGGGGACCAGGAAGTCCTCGCTCACCCTTCACCACGAAGGGAGCTGGAGCAACACCAGGGTTACCAGGAGGGCCTGGGGGGAATAAGAGGAAGGAAAATCATTATTGTGACGCTCCATGAGACTTTTATTTGTAATAATAATTTGAGTAACTGCGTTCACGCACCAGTGGCTCCGAGATCTCCAGGATCTCCAGGAAGGCCGCTGCTGCCGGGGAGTCCCGAGTCTCCCTTTGGTCCTGGCAAAAACACGACGACACAAATGTTTGGGCTTTGCTCATGATGAATTCACGAGATTAAAATACACTTGTGGACGGGAGGAGGAAAGCTGAACAACGATGTTACGGTATTGCACACTAACCAGGGAATCCAGGAACGCCAGGCAGACCGATATCTCCCTTAAAACCAACGCTACCGGGAAGACCAGCGGGACCCTGGTGAGAAAGACAGGTGTCAATTAGTCCCGGAAAAATGTTGAGTAAAAAAAAAAAAAATCACATTTTGGACAATTATCTTACTGGAAATCCGGGAACGCCACTGTCTCCCTTCTGTCCGGGGAAGCCGGGCTGTCCAAGAGCGCCGGGAATTCCCTTCTCTCCCTTAACGCCGCCGCTTCCTCCGGGGCCACGGGGACCCTGAGGGCCGGGTGAACCTTCACACGGAGACGCCAAAGGCCAAAGGTCAGGCACCGAATAATATTATAAATACACGTTCCTTCTCATTATACTTTCACCAGGATCAGTTTTTTTTCAATTTTCCATAATCTCACTTCTTATCTTAAACTGTAGAATGGTAACTGAACAGACCCGGGCCTTTTTAATACAATGCAGCAACTGAGAACAGACACATTGTATATATTTCCAGCCTGTACAAATGACCTGCGCTCACTCACTTACACTATGTTCAAATAATTAAACAGCATAAAACACAAGCAATATCGCAGATGTAAACTTCCATTGGATTCATGGAAACTTTCACACAAAACGGAGGAGTTTCATTTCACTTACACAACTAGCTGGAAAAAACATGTATTTTATATATATATATATATATATATATATATATATATATATATATATATATATATTTAATTAATTAATTATAAATAATATTACTAGACACCAAAAGAGAAGGAGAAAGACAAATAAAGGAAAACCAAAAAACTATTTTGTTCCCTCAAAATGGCAAGAAAACCTCAGAATTAAACTCTTCAGTAACACAGATGGAGTAGAGTGTGTGTGTGTGTGTGTGTGTGTGTGTGTGTGTGTGTGTTTGGGTGATTAAGAGCAGTCCAGAGTGTCCAGTCTGTCCTATGGGGTGAAGAAAGGTTAAGAAACACAATCACCGTAATCATTCCTTATCTGATTTTCACTCATTCTCTCACGCATAACTCTCCATGACGGGTTATGAAACAGATCAATGTAAAACCAAACTAAACAATATATTAGGATATGCACGAGACACATTGAAACATCGCCCTTCATTTCCACACAGAGCACATATGAAAACCATGAAACCACTGGAGTCTAACCTGGAGGACCTACGGTTCCCAGAATTCCCAGGTAAAGCCAAGCCGGGGTGACGGCACAGGGCGAAAGAAATACACAAAGATGAGGTTTAGACAGAAGCAAGCATCGTTAGAGAAACAGACTAAACAAGATATTTATAGACATTATACCAAGGAGGTATTAACCAAAAAGGCTAGTGGAGAACTTCTAAAGCTCCACTACTGTTTGTTTACAGTCTCATATCGGATTTATATTCATTTAATGATGAAGATACCGACTGTGGAGCTGTAATTAGTCTTAAAAAGGAGCTGCTGCTAATCTTTAGTAAGTAGATTTGCTCCTAGCTCACTGCTGAGGTTTTTAAATGGTATAAACATATTACTAATACGTGCTCTCATATTAGTCATTTGTGCAAAATGTTGATTTCTGGCCAAATACCTTCAATAACATCCTCAGCAGAGTGTTTAGTTCTAGTTAGCCAATGATAGCATGCTAACAGGCTAAGCTAACATGGTGGTGATTGAACATTGAAATCTATTACGCCTGCTAAACATCATCAGTAGCATTGAGCATGACGGCATGTAGAAAACAGAATTTATGTAAAATCCAAAAGAAATAGGATTACAGGATGTGACACTAATTAGCAGTGATTTAATATTTAAAGTGAGTTAGTTATAGTATGGACACATTCTGCTTGTTAGATTTGAATGTGACGGACATGTGATCCAGATGAGATAAAAATGACTGTGTGTTATTGGGTTTTAATGCGAAACAATTATTATCTTTAAAGGTGCTTACTTGTTATGGGTGCGTTAAACTATACCATCAGTGTGCATGGAAAGTGAGAGAAGACAGTCGTTAGAGGGAAGAAACAAAAGAGAAGAGGAAATGATTTCCCAGTAGGACTTGTGTTCCCATTAGACCACAGAGTGGAGCTGTGAGGGACGTGCAGTGGACGTCGTTGATCTGACCTGAGGGACCTGCGGCGGCCGGACGCACGTGTCATCACATGAGGAGGCGGGGCCACACCACAGTGGGTGGGGCCAAGCCACAGGGAAACACAGTCAAATGTCATCGCTTCATTTTGTCACCCTGACACCCAGGAAAACACTTTATTTGTATTTTTTTACTAGCCTAACACAGTGCTGGTGTGTGGTCAGTCCTGACATATACTTTTAAAAAGTACACGATAGTGTACACTGTGGAGGCTTATAGTGTCTACTATCAATACGAATTATAACAACATACATCTGCCTGATTTATGACTACATCATATATATATATAAAAAAGTCCTACATGTTTTTTTTAATTATAAATATTTAAATAACAGACATCTCCTGGTTTTGGCATAACAATTCCACAAAAATAAATGCCACTTCTATCATAATAAAACTAGAACTCCACACAAACAGTGTTATAGATGCTACCATTTTGTGTGAGTTTCCATGTATTTTGATATTTGATATTTGATTCCAATACACATTATATAAAGTATTCATAGGGTTGATAAATGTAAACCATTTAAAAAGCCATTGAATTTGAACAGAATGGCAAAATATGAACGTTCTCTTCCCAGGATGCTCGTGTCCCCTGTGCATTATCTGAGTAGTGCGTCGCGGCTGTCCACCCTCTCCAGCATTGTGTTAGGCTCGTTCTCAACGTGGTCAAGTGTGTTGGGACAAACAGTGTCCATGCAGATGACTGATCAGTGGGACAGAACGCAAGACAGCAAAGACAGCAAAGCCCAACACAAACCCTCTCAACTGGACTCTGAGTTCATTCTTTAAGGTTGTAGCGGCGTTGTTTTCTTCATCGTCTTCTACTTTTGATGAATAATAGCTTTTAGAGACCAGGTTTTCAGGGGATTTAAATAGTAATTAACAAAATTGTAGATGTGTACTGAATCCCATTAAATCCAATACAAGTTGAGAGTTTTTTCTGGGTTTGTCTCAGGCTCGTCTGTTTACACCAACATTTCTTCAAAATGATTGAACACGATCACAAAACACTGGACACACACACACAAACACACACACACACATATATATACAGTGCTTCAGGGCTGAGGAGAGATAGATAAATTACAGCTTTACTCCCAATTGTGGGATCAGGAGAAGAGGGCGAGGGGGTGAGGAAGACATGAGGACGGATGGATACAAACATGATGATTTCGAGACAACAAAGTGCCATGAACACATGCTCCTTTTTGGGGTCGAACCCCGGTGACAAAACAAGTGATTAGTGGCGCGAGGAGCAACCTGACATTTCCTGTCAATGACTCGACAGGCGGTGCTCAGACAGTGACTCTTAGACCGGTGGCGGTGGATGCCGATTGGTGCGACAACGTCCGCATGCAAATCAACTGACGTAGAGATGAAAGCATTCACATTTAAAAAAAAAAAAAAGTGAGGATTCTGCCGTTTGCTGTCTGGTTTTCGCTGGTTTCACAATCACTCTCTTAAGTTTGCACAGATAAGGTGTTGTACTCCAAATTCAGTACAGGATTAATACGGTTTTGTATGTTTTAGAGCATTAACCACAGGCTGCATTTTCTAAAGCATATTGTACTTTTCATTAGCATTTATAACCCTTAAGTTTAAGCTCGGCATTGCACATCATAAAAAACAACTTTCTGGAGTTGAAATTTCCTTGCAATAAAACAGTGTCCATGCATGAAAAACTCCCAGATAAGTTTAATTATAGAGCCCTATTAAAGTCCTACAAACACTCCTTTCTTATCCCGTCCTGTTTTCTTCCAGGTTTGCTTGTGGATTCAAGCAACAATAAGGAAGTAAATTGTGTTCCTCATCATAAGCAAGTTTTAAGACTTTCACCTGTCCAGTGAGGCCAAGAGTTGGCTGATGAAGGCAGAATGGTTTGTAGTTATTGAGTGAAAACATACAAAATACCAGTTATCTACCATTTTGACCCGACCTATAATTGGTATGTCCTAGACCTAGGCAACAAACCCCACCCATCTGTCTCCCTAGGTGAGTAAAACAAACCACCACTCGTTCTAGGCCTCAGAGTTGACCAGAAAACCGGGCAGCAATTACTGGCAGAACACGTGGAGACGAATACTATATCCAAAGGCTTTACCTCCTCTTCCTGGTGGTCCAGGGATTCCTTGGAGTCCTTTTTGTCCCCCCAGAGCCTGTCCTGGAGGACCGGCAGGACCGTTGACGCCTGAAGGACCGGGGGATCCGGGGAAACCAGCGTCTCCTTTGGGTCCTGGGAAACCGGGGCTGCCAGACGGGCCGGGAACACCAGGGTCTCCCTTTGTACCTTCGTGAGAGACAAAGTGGAGACCGTTATATCGGCGCAGAGACAATAATCACAACAAGCAAACTGCTACAGAAAGAGGATGGTTGCTCACCTGGCAACCCTGGAAGCCCAGAAGCACCGGGTCCACCATAACCAGGAAGACCTGGATTAAACAAGAATCAGAAGTCAGTCTTATCGAAACTAAACAGCAAATAAGAATTTACAGTGACGTTATTTTTTTCCAGGGACTTACCTGGGTCTCCTTTGATTCCAGCCGGTCCTGGGATCCCGTCCCGACCTGCCTGACCCTTGTCTCCTGGCAACCCTGATCCTCCTGGTCGGCCAGATTCTCCTGGTCTACCGGGAGCTCCAGTGAGACCTGGGCCACCGGGCCCACCGTCGAGACCCTTAGGACCGGGGATACCCGGAGAACCTGACAGAAGAGCAGATGTACTTTGTTTTAGCGAGCAGAGTAACATAACTTGCAGTATTATTTCATTGTATTTGTAGAAAACATCATGCATGGACTTGACCCATGTCACCTTCTGTAGTCAAATCTCAGACTTACCTTGGAATCCTGGTAGTCCGGGTTCACCTTTAGAACCTGGCCCTCCTGATATACCTGGGAGACCGGGTGATCCTGGTGATCCTTTAAGTCCTGAGCTTCCTGGGAACCCTGGCTGACCTGGTTCACCCTGTGAGAGACATGAACACAAATATGCGGTGTGAACCTGAAATGTGCAGTTTCACGAAATTTCAGTGGTTGAATCCAGTACCTTGCTTCCAGATAGTCCCGGTGGTCCAATTCCAGCAGAGCCTGGATCACCTTTGGCTCCAGGGAAACCAGGTCCTCCCGGCTGTCCCGGAGACCCAGGCCTACCTGACTGACCTGGGAGACCCTTCTGCCCTGATGGTCCTGTGGCATCATAAAAGTGTGACATCAGCACTTATAGCAAATCAATAACGTGTTGGAAGAACAGCTTTCAGTCGGCCAACCAGGAACCAACTAGGAGTTCAAACCCACCTGGGAAACCCATTTCTCCCATGCCGCCTTTTCCTCCTGGACCTCCAGGACCTCCTGGGACTCCTGGGATACCAGAATCTCCCTTGGGACCTGCAGCACCGTGGAAATAATTTGCATCAGTACGTGTGTATAGATTTACGCATGTGACTGTGTGTGTTGGGAGGTAAACACACACCTGGTGGTCCGGGAAGTCCAGGACGTCCATCGGATCCTGGCAGTCCAGGGTCACCAGCGAGACCAGGGATGCCTTTCTGACCTGAAAGACCTGGTCCACCTGGAGAACAAATGCAACAATATAAGGTGTATTTCCTAAAACAGTGAGTAGTGAGTAAATATGTGTTGCCTACTTCTAAAATGTGTTATAGTTGGTCTTCAGCGAAGGTGTTTTAAGCCGTACCTGGTAGTCCAGGATCTCCTTTGGTTCCTTTAGTAAGCAATGGTGGATCGCTGATTCCTGGGGGTCCCTGGAGGCCGGGCTCACCTCGGTCTCCTTTAAAACCAGGACCGCCAGGATTGCCGTCTCTGCCTTGGAATCCAGGATCACCTGGAGAGGAGAACGCGAGCATCAGAGAAGTTTAGCGGCCATCAGCCAGGGCCTTTGTTTTTGTCTTTCTTTAAAAGCTTAAAAACAGTTTAAAAGTTTAAAAACGTGATGATACAAAGTGGAAACATAACTTGGGACATGCTACATGTATGTCGTTATGAGTGAACACCTTTGGGTCCAGGATTGCCGGGCCCTCCTGGTCCTCCTGGTCCTCCAGAAGGTCCTGGAGTTCCCATGGGACCGTGGTCTCCTTTCTGACCTGCAGCCAGACGTTAGAGCAGAACATTTAAATATTCAATAACATAGTTCCTCATTCTCTCAGCTACAGCAAGGCAGGCGGTCATATAGTCAGAATCACTATTCTGCTTTGTTGGTCAAGTATGAGTGCACATACAAGGAGTATGACTCAGTTCTTTGCATCTTTCTTTATTTACTGACACAGAAATAGAAATAACCGCGAGGGACAAGGACAACAAAGCTGGACAGATGAAGTTAAAAACAGACAGAACTGTGAGATAAATGTGTATAAAAAGCACAAATGACCCGACAACAAAATGATAAATCAAACGTCTATAATCAAGTCAAGTGATCTGTAGTCAAGTGATCTTGTTAACAAGTGCAAAGAAATAAATACTGAATGGATAATCATAGACCTAATTATTGTGTCAAGTATCACAATATTACTTTACCAAATGACTCAACATCGACATTGCAACAATATTGTACGGTTGACAATTTCACACAATATTTACACAATGAGATTTAAAAAAAAAATAATAATCAGCAGTAGTGTGGATGTAGTGACGAATAGATCAGCTTGAAAAGTTGAGTAAATTACTGTAATGCAGCATTTAAAACCAGAAACGTTAGCAAATAGATTTTAGACAATATCTAGTCTCATAGTACAATTTTAGCATCATATAGTTCTCACCTGGCTGTCCAGGCAGGCCGTCCCGTCCAGGTCCTCCGGGAGGTCCTGGAGTTCCGACCGATCCAGGGGAACCCGAGAATCCAGGATTCCCTCTGTCTCCCGGCAGACCTGGGATGTCTAGACCTGGAGGGCCGGGGTCTCCCTTCCCTCCGTTTGATCCAGGGAACCCTGTAATGATGATGTCAAGAAGTCAGGGGCCCGATTACATTAATTGAGGCTTTATTCCCTCCCCCCATGATGAAATCATTATAAACTAAATGTATCCTAAATGTAACGTACATTGCCATGTGTAATATGTGTCGCCGTTAACTGGCCGTCGACCAGCAGCAGTATTTCAGTTACAATACCTTTCTCGCCTTGGCATCAGAGGCGCGCAGTTAAGGGAGGGGCGCGTTTCAGAAGAACAGAGGGCGGAGCGTTGGAGGAGGACAAAGTATATAAACGCATTAAATGCATTACAAATTCTATATGAAGCCGGTTTTCAAACACTCTGAATGAGCACCGAAGTTCTGACAGAAACGTGTCCAGCAGCAAACCGATGCATGCTCACAGAGTTGCAACATTTTGTTGGATTTGTATTTAGTTTGTGGTTTTTGTGTTCATTCGAAAAGGAGGAGCGGTGTGAGGAAACTCTATTTGAGGGTTAGTTTACGTTGTTGCTCAGGAAGAAGAAGAAGAGCTTGAGTGGTGTTGAGATGGTGACGGGCCCGACATTGCGTGGAGGAGGGTGATGCAGCCAAGAGAGCGTGAGAGAGCTGACTTTTTAAAATATTTTTGTGGTGGCGTCTTAAAAGCGGACAAGAGGAGGATGTGAAGGAAAAGATCCCCAGATCAAGGTTCGATTCCCATCTGGGTAACCGTGACACTCATTCACCGTGATCACCAACACACCCTCAGAGGGTGACCCTGTTTTCCCATTTAAACAGACAATCAGTCTGGTGCTCGGGTGCTCAGTGGGGAATATTTAGTTAGAACCCCTTGAATCAAAACAACATCCAGATGCCTCAATAAGCTGGGTGGTCATGCAACCAAATAAATAATACATATTTCAACACTGAAAACTGCTCTTTTGCAAACAATTTTGAAAATACAGCCTTATGTATCTGACCTGGTGGTCCCATTGGGCCAGGAGGTCCAGGGGGGCCTGGCTGCCCCAGTGAGCCAGAGGTGGGGGATCCAGGTGGGCCACGAGCGCCAGGTAACCCAGGTGTACCGGAGTCACCTGCACAGAGACGGATGAGAAAGTCAGCTCAGGTGTATCGTTGGCTCTGATGACTTTTGGGGCAGATAGAGTTGATTATCCAGAACTGCAGAATACCTTTAGGTCCCGGAGATCCATCAAATCCAGAGCGTCCAGGTGAACCGGGGCCGCCAGAGAAGCCAGGGTCTCCCTTTGGTCCGGGGAAACCGTTACCTCCGGGTACTCCTGGTAAACCTGCAGGGCCAGGAAGTCCAAAGCCAGGCTCACCCTGTCACACACAAGCACACAGCGGTTAGTTTAACGCTCGGGGACACAACATGGAGGTGAAGATCTGTGTCAAATGTGTGTATTTTTCTTGAAAAGGGAAAATTACGTGTATGTATTTTTAGAACTCAAATTCATTAAATGTAATTTTAAAAAGCTAGAAACGTACTACAGGTCTGAAGGATTCAATGCTGGTTAACACATGAAAGATTCAAACTGATTATTCAACAATCAAAACTGCTCGACAATGTAGACAAAATATCCGTCTGTGGTTCCGCAATGCCTGCAATGAACTTTGTGTTTCCCTAAAAAAAAACACAAAGTGATGCATAAAAATTCACCAGAATGCAGGAAGTGAGAGAAAAGGTGTGCATTTGGCGGCGGGAGGAGGAGTCACCTTAAACAAAGTAGGGATCTGTCATTATCAATCAATCATTAGCGAGATAACGACGCCAAAAATGACACCAGTGATCACTTTCCGACTTTCCGAATGGTATTCGATCATTCAGTTGTAATAGCATAATCAATGTTAATCTACAAATCTATGGAAGTTACTATCTGTTGTGTATTCCCACTGAGGCGTTTTTTATTTATTGTGTAGACCGAGTCTCAGACGAGCATGGATGAGTTAACCCTTTACTGGTTGTGTTTGGGATGTTTTTGATAAGAATGGGTCATTGTTATAGTGTGAAAAGAATGGGATATTTTACCCGCGATTAATCGACTACTTTTCGGGACGATTGATACTATTAATCCATCCATCCATCTGCTGAACATACCTTGGCTCCAGGGAAACCAGGCTGGCCAGGGAGTCCATCTACTCCTGGTCTACCTGGTCCTGCAGGAGATCCTGGCTGGCCGGGGGTACCTGGGAATCCTGGAGGGAAAAAAAATAATTATGCGGACAAAATAGCATGAGAAAGACATAAGACGTACTGAGAAGAGGATGTGACAATCAAGGAGAGGCTCGTCGGCGCCTTTACCTTTGACTCCTGGGGATCCTGGGAGTCCGATGCCTGGGAGTCCAGGTTCCCCCTTCGTTCCCGGGGAGCCAGGGAACCCGTTCTGTCCAGGCTGTCCCGGGCCACCTGCCAACCAGACAACAGAAACACGCGTCACCTCGGTGAGCCGGGCAAGAGCGATGCTTTACACAACGCGTAAAAATAACAACGCCGTACCCGGTGAGCCGGGAAGTCCCGGTGAGCCGTCCAGTCCTCTGGGTCCTGGTAAACCTTTCTCAGCCACCGCCAGGCCCGGTTCACCTTTAGCACCTGCATGGAAACACGTCCGTCAGGTGATTTTACAGAATATCTTGTGAAATCAAAGACGACTGGATTATAGGAACAGATCATAGAAGTCACGGTTCAGAGTCACGGATCAGATCAGTATCAAAATTTAAAAAAGGGAGCAAATGTAACTTTTTAAGATCTCAGATATTTTTAAATAATTTTAAATAACTCTGAAGTCAGTAAACCATCAAAAAAACAAAATGTTGTCATTTTACTTTGTCATAGTCATCAATAGTGCTTATTAGCACTAAAACACAAAATTCAAATGAGAAGTAAATACAATATTGTGTCTTTAGTAGTTTTAATAATGTATTATAAGCTGCTTTGTGCTCGTAATTCATCTCTAATATATACTCCATTTTGTTTTGCGAAAACATCTCCTTCGAACAACTGGATTTATAAAAGGTTTCTCAACAAAATAATGATAATAATGATAAAATATCCTCTGTTAAATGGATGGTTTCAGTATGTAGATAATTGGTATAAAGTGTACTGGTACTAATTATAACATTGCAACAATGTAATCGTGATTGTTTTGATTGATTACAGTTTTTTCTATGAGGACTAAATAATTGTAAAATTCTCACCAGGTGCCCCGGGGCCTCCAGGTCTTCCTGAGACGCCCTGGTTGCCTTTCTCTCCGGAAGACCCCTGAGGTCCAAAGCCAGGGCTTCCTGGAGAACCCCGATCTCCTGGATTACCCGGGGAGCCTGGCTCACCGGGGGTTCCTCGTTCTCCTTTCACCAGCAGAGAGCCCTGTCGAGCACATATTATTAAGAAACTGATCGCGGGCGGATACATCAATCTAAATGACCGCAGTGAAAGCCACCCACGGGTGTTCCTTTGGCCCCGGGAGATCCGGGCTGTCCGTCGCGACCGGGTCGACCGTCCAGACCGGGAAGGCCGGGACTGCCGGGGAAACCGGTGTCACCCTTGTTTCCCCTCACGCCGCTGACTGTGAGGGCATCGCCCGGGTCTCCCTTCTCTCCGGGGAATCCCGGAGAACCCGGAGGACCGGAGGGACCCTGGAGAGCGAAAGAAAGAGAGCGGAGAAGAAAATGTGTTCGTTTATTTGTCACAAACTGAAACAGAATTTCAAAAATTGAGAAACGGAGTATCAACAAAAGACATTAAGACCTTAATCTAAAGCTCAAGGAATATTTTAAGTATTTTATGAGTAGAATACTCATTCTCCGTGTCTGATATTTGCCGCTATAGGAAAAGTAAAAAGTACTGACAGCGGGTCCAACGGTCCCAGGGTTTCCTGAATATCCTCTGTCTCCTTTGATACCTTGGGAGCCAGGAGTTCCTGGTGGAGGAAAGGGAAGAAGAAACTTGGTACTCGCTCCCAAAGATTTCTACATGAAGCCCTTGTCTGACGGGAATGTGTTCAGGGGCGTTACCAGGGAATCCGGGCTGTCCCGCGGGTCCCGGTGGTCCAGGGATGCCGGTGGTGTCGCCGAAGCAGTTCACACAGGTGCTGCCCTTATCACCTGCAAGAAGAAGCGATCGTTAAGGTTGTTTTTTCACTATCTTATGACATTTTAGTTATAAGAGCTGACAAAAATGCACTTTTGTGATATATTTTTCATATGTTTGTCTCGGATGAATACCGGCGTCTCTATACTGTCTCACCTTTCTGGCCGGACCCTCCTTGGTAGCCTCTCTCTCCCTGCACGCCGGGGCGCCCGGGCTCTCCGGGGGCGCAGTTTCCTCCCCCGGTGGAATAGCCTGGAGGTCCGGGTGGCCCCGGTGGGCCCTGGCCTCCAGGAGACCCCGAACGTCCTGGCTGACCCGGCAAAGACAGACCCGGAGCGCCGAGGTCTCCCTTCTGCCCTCTGTCTCCCGGGAAGCCCGGAGATCCGGGCTGACCACCGCCGCCGCCGGTAGCTGGAAGTCCTGGTTGACCTGGAGGTCCTGACAAACCTGGATAGGGCCGAGACACATTGAAACGCGTTAGAAATCTAATTTAGCTAATTTAAACCCATTTAAATCACTAACCTTTACCATTGATAGCTCCTTATCATTATCATGAAGCCGCACTAGCTTACAGCTATCCGGTGAAGCCAACTAGTCTTTTTCTCTTCCCGAATAAAACAAAAAGTTCTACTTATTTATGGTTTTACATTTTATATTTAACGGTTTCTCATTTGACATCCTGTTAAAAGTAAGTCGCTTCTAAACCGTGTTGCGTCAACAAATAAATACCACATTTGATCAAATACTTGAGCGCTCTGTGTGAGTGTGAGTGTGTTTACCTGATGGTCCTCTTTCTCCTTTGATTCCAGGTGATCCGGGGAAGCCAGCCTCACCTTTGGGGCCGAGCAGACCTCCTGTTTGCCCGCCGAGCACCTGATGGGGCCACGAGACATGAAACATGTTCAGAAGAAACGCAAAAACACTCACACTGATTTCTTTTTTTTTTTTGACCAAGAAATCATGTATTTACATGGTTAAAAAAAACATATTTTTTTAAAATGCGATATTCATATGTTAATATCGGAAAACAAACTAATTAAATCAAGGCGAGAAAGAGGGACACATCACCACCTAGTGGTCAGTTTCCCACTTTTCTTTGAGCTCCATTTCCAGTTACGAGGTAAAGTTTAGTTCATTATTAGACACAATACACACCTGATGCTGGTATTGTTTTTATATTTGTTTTATTTATCAAGATTTTGTTTTAATTAATAGAAACCATAAAACACAAGCGGGATAGAGAGATATGTCCCCATCTAGTGGTCAGAAGGATGTAGTGCACCAATTTGCACTTGCACAATTAGAAAAGGGAGTATTTTCTCTATATTTCTTTTCGTTCTTTACTTTTTATTGTATTGACCTGCCTTTACAGCCACGGTCTTCTATATGCCAAAATATGTGCTGTATGTGCCAAAAAAAACACCCTTCATACAGTTCCCCTATAGTTATGGAAAAAAATCTCAAAGGCAACTTTGCAAACTCTATCTGCTAACAAAGAGCGAGAAAAAAACAACTATGAGTCGATCTTGAGTTCAGATCGTCTTGTCAAATGAGAACAATGTCGAATACACACCAGTCCTGGTGGGCCTGGGTATCCACGATCCCCTTTTGGTGCCTAAAGTAAAACAAAAGAGACAGAGTTATCAAGACTATCCATGACATCACCTTATGACTACAGTTTTAAAAGTAGTAGAAAACTCACTCTCTCTCCATCCCTGCCTGGAGGACCTGGCAGGCCGGACTCTCCTTTATTTCCCTGATAGTGGAAAAAGGAAAAAAGTAAGTTTGACATGTGACTAAGAGATGAGAAAGAAAGAAAAAGTGTATATAATTGCATTGTTTGGGGGCAGGACTCACGGGGAAGCCTAGGGAACCTGGGTCGCCATCTTTGCCTGATTTGCCCTGCAGGTAGAAGAAAAACGGGGATTGGGGTTTAAGGCAAACATTTCTGTTTTTGTAAATGTAACCTTCATTATTAAAAGTGTTCAAAGAATAATTTAGCTCCTCCTCAAGTCTACAAAAAGTCGTTTGAATGGAAAGTTTTAGCACAAATATGTCTAAAGGTTCACTTCCACTGATTCTGATGTTCGTAGAATAACCCCTGGTGTGTTTAGATGATCCAATAAGTACTTTGAGGCCTTTAGAATGAAGTGTAGCTGGTGGAAAGGGTTCATGTTTAGACCTGACACAGTCACAGGGTCATATTATGTCTAGAAGTACATGTGTGTATCTGTTCATGTGTGTTCTGTACTTACTCGTTTTCCCGCTTCACCTGGTTCTCCCTTGTCTCCTTTAAGGCCGCCGGAGGGACCCTATGAACAACAGCATCAAGTTTTTCTTCTGTTTCTACATTTCCATAACGTGCAGCACTTATTGCCTAAAAGGGATTAATAGTTTTAGGATGTTTGTAGGTGGACGTGGATACTTACAGGGGGTCCTGGGAAGCCGGGATCACCTGGGAAACCAGGACTACCTGGGTCACCCTGCAGAGGAAGAGTTCAAGGTTTCAACCAAACTGTTTGATTCATTGAGGGGAAAAAAAGCCCTTAAATTATGGTTTACTCGTTGTGAATGGTTGCTCTGTACCAAAGCACACACATCAATATAACATCTATAAAACAGCATCATATCGTACAATCCACAATGTCGAAAAGAGCGTTGAACTATTCTGTGCGGGGCGGCGGGTGCAGAAATTTTGCAGCGTCTTTATACAGAACTCAGAAAATCTATGAAAAAAATGTATGAATTTGTGAAAATATTTCAATATTCATTGTTTTGGCCTGAACCCCGATGGAAACATGATTTTCATGTTACATTTTGTTCATATATTCTCACATAAAGTATGTTAATTTCGGCTTCAGTCAGTGTATTTTAAGTAAATTTCGTCACCTTGCAGCTATTAACTTATATTTGTTGCTACCTTGCAGCTATTTAACTCATTTTTGTTGTCTCCTTGCAGCTATTTAACGTATCTTTGTTGTCCCCTTGCAGCTATTTAACTAATTTTTGTTGTCTCCTTGCAGCTATTAACTTATATTTGTTGTTACCTTGCAGCTATTTAACTCATCTCTGTTGTTACCTTGCAGCTATTTAACTCATCTTTGTTGTCCCCTTGCAGCTATTTAACTCATTTTTGTTGTCTCCTTGCAGCTATTAACTTATATTTGTTGTTACCTTGCAGCTATTGAACTCATCTTTGTTGTCTCCTTGCAGCTATTTAACTCATCTTTGTTGTCCCCTTGCAGCTATTGAACTCATCTTTGTTGTCCCCTTGCAGCTATTTAACTCATCTTTGTTGTCCCCTTGCAGCTATTTAACTCATCTTTGTTGTCGCCGGTCAGATCAAAGCTACACAATCTTTGTGTGTTCATCGCATGCTCTCCCAGTGCTGATCTGGACATGTTACCTTGTCTCCTCTCTGGATCTCTGTCTCTTGTGGTCTCTTCTGTTCTCCGACTTGCCCCGGAGGACCAGGAGGTCCTGCCAGACCTTCATCACCCTGTGGTCACACACACACACACACACACACACACACACACACACACACACACACACACACACACACACACACACACACACTAGATGAGCTCACGTGTTACGCTTAAAGCTTCCTCACTTTGACTCTGGTAACACGGTGTATACCTTCTCTCCTTTGGGCCCTTGGAAGTTCAATCCCATGTTCCCCTGTTGGAGAAAGCAGAGAAACAACAAGTTCTCAGCATGAGAATATGAACAGGAGGAGAAAATGACAAAGAGGGTTCATTCAGAGCAAATGCATGATGACGACGCACCATTGACACTTGGTTTTATGTATTTATTTATAAGGCCCTTGCTGTTATTTCCCCTGTTGCATTGCTGTCTTTTAATAATACAGGCCTCTTAAATCTCTTCCACTTGATGCATTAGCCTTAAATTCGTATTGCTTTTATTCAATATTAAGTTTCTAATTTGTGTTTCTTAGTGCCTATGATTGTTTGTTTATTGTGTTTTTGCTATTTTGGAAATGCAGTCTCCACCTCCACGTACTTCCAAGTTAAAATAAAGGTTAAATGAATGAATATGACAAGTACTCGCTGCCTTCTTCACAGAAGAAGTTTGCTGCTTTCGTTTGCCGCTTGGTACTCGTGCAATATTTAGAATTCATCTAAAAGTTTCGTTTAGTTGTGTGAAGAAGCATTACATCTCCATCTCCACTCAACACCTGTGTCTGCTTATTACTTGATCATGAGGTGTGACCCATTGCCAAGATGTTAACTTCCTCCTGGTGGTGCGGCAAATTAATCTCCATAAAATCTAAACTAAGAAATAAAAAAATAAAAACAATACTAGCTTCAACACATATATAATTAAAATGTCCTGATTATGGGAGACCATTAAAAAAAAGAGAAGGCACTTCATATCTAAAAATCCCTGTTTTTCTGTCAACACTTGAACTCACCTTTGGTCCGGGAAGACCTGGAGGACCTGAACGACCCTGGAAGACAACCCCAGAAAACAATTTTACTACCGTTTACTTCAGCAAACTTTAATTGTTCAACTCGTCATTAAACTGAAATGTGAAATACAACATTTTAGAGGTTGATGTGATGTCTCTTTACCTCGTAGCCTCTGGGTCCGGGGGGCCCGAGTGGACCTTGCAAACCGGGGGGTCCGGAAGATCCCTGTGACACGAACACACACACTGCTATTTAGACATACTTTAAAAGTTGAAAAGTTACCATCCTGTGAAAAATTGCTTTCCAACTAGTGTTATTATGCCTTTGAATATGAATGGTGTGAATATTCATATTTACATTTTGTATGAGAGATATTGAGAGATATTTGAAGGCTCAAGATACAAGAATACATCCTACGTTTTTAATATTTCAGCATATAAATCATCAAAATGTAATGAATAATTGTCTATCCACATCAATAGCCCCTCAATATGTCAATGTCTTCCCTCTTATGTGGCTTTAAAGTTGGAATAATCCTCTTTTTTCTTCCAATCTGACACCATCACTCAATGTTTGGTTACTTTGGAAACTGTTGTATTGTCACTAAATAAAGTTTAAACAAAGTTGTGGCTGCAGAGTACGAGTTTCTAAGATATCAAAATATACAAAACAACTCACAGGAATTCCTGGCAATCCAGGCAATCCCACTGCTCCTTTCTCTCCAAAACGATTGGTGGAGATCACGTCGCCTGGGTCGCCCTGCGGGGGAGAGAAACCCAACGAGAGGACGGCGTGAGACGGGGAAACATCTGAGGCTACGGAACATCTGCCAATTCTCAGAGGTTTGTTATTTCCAAATATCAGACACTGTTTCTCTCTTTGTTTTGCAGAAGTGTTATCAAATCAAAGAGCGCCAACTTGTGGCAAAAACACGACTGAAAGTCATACAAACATCAAACCAAATACATAAAAAACATTTGCTAAATAAGACCCAATAAAACAAAAAGGAGCAGTGTGTGTGTTTTACAAGTCTTTTACAATAATAAAACACTGACAGAAGAACATGTGCAAAGACTTTAACACACAACAAGTTATATTTCTTTAATATTTAGAAATTTCATGCTTGTTAGATTTGTTTGTTTATGTTTTATTTGTATTATTATTTTTATTCTGACAGTCCACGTACGGCTACGAGTCTAGGAGCTATGATTCTATGTGCAATAAACATAATTAACGTGAGCGTTACCTTTTGTCCTGGCAGACCAGGTGGACCCTAGAAAGGAAGGAAAGAAAGGAGAGAGCGTTAAAGAAGAAAAGTAATCGTTTAACAACACAAACTCTCTTTTTTCACGCTGTTAACTCACCGATCGCCCTTGCTGTCCGGGAATTCCTGAATTTCCTGGGAAACCGCTGTCACCCTTGAGAGAGGAGAAGCTCATTTAACACACAGCCCATAGAAAAGATATACTATAAATGAAAATATATTTAAAAAGAATAATACAGCTCATTACTAATTATTGTTCATTAAATATTATATCAAAAGCAACTCATGTTTCATGTTGCTAAGAACTGCAGTCATTTATTTATAGTTATAGTCTAACTCCGTCCTCTTTTAGACTCACATGTCTGAATGCTGCTGAGGAATTAGTCATTTATTTATAGTGTAGTCCTTCATAGTCTTAATAGTTCCTAATTTAAGTTGTCTATATGTTACATGTTGTTGTTGTTTTGTTTTTTTTACTTTTAAACAGTTTTTTGCACTTTATTATTATTATTGTTATTATTATTATTATTATTATTACTATTGCACAGTTCACTATATGTTGGACAGAAGCATACTTTCGATCTTCTGCATGTTTGTACATTGCACAAAATTGATAATAAAACTGACTTTGACTTGATGTCTTTTTCCCTCATTTTTGCTGATTATTTAATTCATTTACCTTTGTCCCATTGCAACCGGCCACTCCTCTCGGGCCTGGAGGTCCGTCCTGCCCGGGCAGACCCTGAGGAAACAGGAAGTAAACAGGAAGTTACATAACACGTGATACCTGTTTATTTTATAATATTTCCGGAGGATTTGGTTATTGAATTCATGGTGCTTAATAACAGCCTGCTTGTTGTAACCAACCGGGACTCCCACTCGTTATTTATTGTCCGAATTTTACATTAAATTCATAATATACAGTACAGTTTAATATATGAGTTATACATGAATGATATATTAATAAACCACAACACCCCAAGCACTGCTTGTGAATCTCTTATGACTATGATTATGATTATCTATCTATTATCTATGATTATCTAAGGGAATGTTATGATCATTATCATTAAAGGTCATTCAAAATCAGCAAAGTCTGGTTTAATTGTTAAAAAATATATAATATATAAATATGTAAACCAAGCCCAGTAGTCTGTGAGGTGTTTTTAATAGTTGTTAATGTGACCTATGTAAAACTGTGTAAAATAAATAAATAAATAAGAATACAGGATGTTTGAGGCCCAAATGTGACCGTTACAGTTAAATATCCATAATATCCATAACATTTTATTTATTCTGTTTAACTGACCTATGTTTTACTTTTATCCAAATTCACATTTTTACACACGCAATTTTAATTGTACTTTAGTAAAATGCCATTAAATTAATTAACGTAAACTTCAAAATAATATTACTCTTTCCACCCCTGATTCTTTTTTGTTTTTATGATTTTGGAAAACTTACCGGAAGTCCTGGCGTTCCTGGAAATCCTGGCAATCCAGAGGGCCCCTGTTATAAAAATAAATAATGAGAAAAATGTAAATAATAAAAGCCAAAGCGTATAGTTTCTTCATGAAGCTCAATGACTCTGTTAAGGATCAGGTGAAATGGGGACATCTGCTGGTCAGAGGACGGTATTACAGCTTGTAATTTATCGTGAATCAACCAACCAAACTGAGATCAAATTTCCTATTTTTAAACCCTTTTTTTTTAGTTTGAATGAATGAAAATTACCAGTAAATTAATACAAAGCTGGGTAGAAAGTGCTAGATTCTCAGGAGCAAAAATAAATTCACAATATTAATATGAATGTACTTACTCTGATTCCTTTTGGACCATATAGTCCTTGAAGTCCATCACTTCCCTGAGACGAAAAACAGAAAATACAATTGATTAGATGAATAATCTCTTGACTGATTTGTGTTCATACTAAACTCTTCTGCACAGAGAGTTTGCACCAAAATCCATCAGTTTTGTTTACTCCAGAATTTAGTTGAGTACTTAATAGTTAGAAATGCCGAACTTAAAGTGAGGTTTCTCTTCTCAATTTTCTGGCTCTTTCCTCATGTGTTGAAAAAAAAACAACCTTGTTAATAAACTTCATTCAAACCCACCTTCTCTCCTCTGCCCCCGATCGGCCCCTCAGGTCCGGGGAAGCCCGGGACTCCTGGCTGCCCGGTGAGGCCTGGGAAACCCCGTTCACCCTGCACACGGGGACGCAGATACGGTTAGAAAATAATACTAAATAAATACATATATATTTTTATATTGTGCTTTTTGCCTACCTTGCCTCCTTTTACTCCGCTGCAGTCACATTTGGATCCAACGCAGCCATGGCAGGCCTGTTGGACGACAAGAAAAATAGAGATAAATATTTATTTTACTTAATATATATTCTCATTTTCATAATTATTCATTTAGAAGCGACAAAAACACCATAGATAAATGATATATATATATATATGTATATATATGTATATAATCGCAAAACTAGAATTAAACCATACGCTGCTCAAAATGTGGAAATTTTTCTAGGGAAATAATTATCCAAATGTCCTACAGCATCCAGACAACACTGACATTATGATCTCTGTTTGCATGTTTTTGCTTGCAGTTGTTTTGTTGGTGAATTCTCTTTTTAAGTGAAAGTGTGTATTTCCATGCTATTGTTACACTCCTGTATTTCTTCCCACAGAGTAGGAGGTCTGTTTAAGGAAAAGATGGAAGGTCAGCGAATTTGTTTTAAAAAACAAATTTATCTCCTTCAGTTTTCTCAGCAGGAAAAAGCTCTTCTTCAGAGCGAGAAAGTTGTGAAGAAGAGGAAAGATAGTGGAGGGATGTGAGCGGGAGTGCCGAGCTGTTGATGAACGCTTCCCATGCTTGTTGACACAGCGAATGCCAGACGGGCATCGCTGCACGCATGCCAGGCAGGCAGCTTGTGAGAAAGACGAGCAAGTTCGTCAAGTCAGCATTCTTCTGTGTCCGTGTTTGTGTTGATGGCGTTTCTGTGTTCATGGTCAGCGTTGACCCGCCGATACATTGGCAGAATTTCTATCTGCAGTTCACCTTTGAGCCACACGAGGGCGCCTCAATGTTTTAATCTAACGTGAAGGCAGATAAATGTTAAGAAAATGTCCTTCAAACTTCTTGTTTTTAGACATCAAAAGTCCCAAAACTCAAATGTGCTCAATATGCAGTGATGTAAAACAGCAGATCCTCCCAGTTGAGAAGCTGAAACCTGCACATGTTTGCGTCTGTTGAGCAAATAACGTGTGACTTAATGGGTCATGTCCTCCGTCTCGGCCCAGTGATTCCCACAGTGGGATCATTAGATGGAGGCTGTTTGTTCTGTGACAACTTCCTGACTCCCAAAACAGCGTTACCTCACCGCTCGTGTGAAGTCGAGTGCACATCTTGTTTTCGCTCGTCCAAACGAAACAACGAGATGTGAGTTCACTAACAGAATGAGTGGCCTTAGTCTCCACATGTTGACCGTAGGGAGGAAGCGTCCTTTTATTGGATTAGAATCGTATTTGACAAAGAAAGACATCATAATAACGTGAAAGTTAATTAAATTAAAGCCAGAATTTTCAATGAACGATGGAGGTTCAATGTTCAATGAACAGTGGGAGGTAATGAACAGCTGTTCACATCCGAATCCTTCAATATGAATACGTGTTTCTACTTTGTGGTTCACTGCGACTCTCACTGACAGAGTAATGACACTTTCTTTGACATGGCAGGGTCAAAGGTCAACATTAGACCCCGGATAGGGTCAATTCTGCTATATCATCTTTTATTTTGTTTGTCATAAACCTCCTTAAACATTTAAATATTGTTACATTGTTTACGTTGTATTTATTATCAAAGCTACAAGGGGTGTGACAGTGTGAATAAAAATGAAAAATATATATATTTGGTGGAAAATGCCAAGTATAGTTGCCGATTTTAAGCTTCTCTCTGTTTTATATCATTTAAAATGCAGTATATTTTGCAGATCTGTCTTCCTGCGAGGCTCAGAGGCTAAAGCGAGGCACCATTCACAGCCTGGGTTGAGGGTTTGATTCCCACCGGGACCTTCCACACCAGGAAGGAGTGTTTTTGGGGAGATTAAAAGATGCACACAATGTCGCATGTTGGCGGTAAACACAAAATGCAAACCGTTATCTGGACTGGAGGGTAGAGATGTTACCGACACACACACACACACACACATGCCTGAATATATTTGCACATGGGTAGGCGGCCAAGTGTGTGTGTGTGTGTGTGTGTGTGTGTGTGTGTGTGTGTGTGTGTGTCTAGGTGTTTTTACAAGCCCTGAATCTCCAGATTAGTATCTGGTCTGCTTCAGCTCAATGCAGTCTGCTCTCCCACGCCCAGGCCTGCAGCTCCAACTCTCTTCACCCTCCATCTCTCTCTCTTTCTTTTCATCCATCGGTTTTATTGCCATCGCTGCCCTCATCCCCCACCCTCCCCGACGTGCGTTCATCCAGAAAAGCATGACAGCGCTCGCTCTTTAATAAGCCTTTAAATTGTTCATACTTTGTGCTTTATGGACCCACACACACACGTTTTACTCTGTAACTATGAGTTACGTTTGTTCTCTAAAATAAACCATGAACTAAGTGTTCATTTCAGCCCCTTGCAGCCCAATAGGACAAGAATAACTCTTTAAGGGTAAATGTAATGACCATTTCATGAAGTGTGTCGAAACAAGCGGCATGCATAATTGAGCATATTAAACATTTCATGTAAATGTGGCCGAGATATACGATGTCATACCATTCTAAAATTCACTTTACATGTTGTTGCACATTATAATGTAATAAAGTGGTAAACATGTTGACATATTTTTGTGGGCGTAGCATCTGGGAACACGTTAGCTTTTATAATAGTTTCTCTCAATATGTACCGTAACTCAATCTCCGGGGAAGTTCATATTAACCAGCAGGAACCTGTTAGCCGACCCTGTTAGCAACAAGAGAGGATGGCTGGCTCGCTAGCTAGCTAGCTAGCTAGCCGGTCCATCTCCAGAGCTGGCTAGTCAGCTAGCTCGTCTCCGGAGCTCCCGCCTGCTCTGACTAGTCTCCTAGCGGCGAGGAGTGAAGCAGAGGGAACCCAGCTGGCCACCAGCTCGCTGTTGGGCTCATTCTTTGAAAGCATGGTGGAATTAGCAAGATAGCTAACTAGCCAGCCCAAATAAGATAAAGTATCATCTAAAGTGCATTCATCCAAACACTCTTGTCACAGCGTGTGAAAGCACATTGCTTTCGTCGGATAAGCAACAACTTTGTTCGGATAATTTTCCTGAATCAGTGTAGCATGGTGCATGGTGGAATAAAGCTAGCTAAGAAACCAGCCATACGCTAGTTAGCGTGCTAATTCCACTGTGTTTTCCTGCAGCACTGATTACAAATTAATGTATTTCTCCACTATGGTGTTACTACTTAAATACCACTAAATAAAACCTTTATTTATACATCGTTCATCTATGTTATGTTATTATGCATGTACTATAAGGACACGGCCCTAATGGAGGTAGTTTGCTGCCTGTTTTCTTTAATCTCATCGTACGTTTTGTTTAGTTCCCATATGGCTGCGGTGTTGCTCTGCACCGTTTGCGTTTGACTTATACTGCAAATCTGTTTCCCTTTGGGGTGAAAGAAGAGACTGAAATGAACTGATAAACCTGCCTAAATACAGTGTGAAAAGCATCTCTCCCTCTCCATGCTGGTCCCTCTCTCTACCCTCTCATTTACCCCCCAGGCACTGACGGGGCATGTAATCCCTTTAGAGAGGTCAGTGAGCTGCAGATATTTGCTCCACTCCCTCCGTCTCCATCTGTCTTTTAGCTCTCTCTATCATTTCCCATCACTCTCTCCTTACCGCTGCTGTTCCACTTTCTTTTTTTTATGTTTTTCGTCATCCCATCACGCCAACCCCAGCGATCAGGCCCTGAGAGCAGGTCAACTCTGGCAAACGCCGGCCGGTTCGGCTCCGTATAGGACAGGTTGTACCGGTCGGAGTCGAGCCCACACAGGTGAGGCTCTCACGCGGAGGGGTGGAGGCTCAACGTGCACAACTCAAGGTCAAGAGGCAGTTAATGAGCAAAAAGTAACCCGATTTTATGGCCTTAAGAAGTACTCAGACCCTTTAAAAGTAGAACTACTGGAGACACCCACCCAGCAAATAGATCTCTATATGAAACACTGGGGAGTGTTATGATACAAGGATAAGAGTGTGTATAGGAGTGTGTATATGAGTATCTATACAAGTGTGTATATGAGTATCTATACAAGTGTGTATATGGGTATATATATATATATATATATATATATATATATATATATATATATATATATATATATATATATATATACGTATCTATACAAGTGTGTATATGAGTATCTATACAAGTGTGTATATGGGTATATATATATATATATATATATATATATATATATATATATATATATATATATATATATATATATATATATATATATATATATATATATATATACGTATCTATACAAGTGTGTATATGTGCTTTTTTTTGCAGCTGTTAAAACATAACATAAAATATTCCCACTGCTGGCTAAAAGCCAATAAATAAATGCAGATAAAGGCATGGGATTATCTCAGGGGTTGATTTGTGTACATAAAACAAGACTAAAAATTAAAAAGCGCTATAGGCGTGTGTACAGAGTGATGGAGGGGTGACAGGTGAGGAGGTGGGAGCGGAAGGCATGTACCCGGGGATTAGACCGGCGAGACTGGAATTCCCCCGCTCATCAAAGACTGATGATTAGACACACACACACACACACACACACACACACACACACACACACACACACACACACACACACACACACACACACTGTAAATAGACAAATACTCTCATAGTAGTACACACAGCTGCAAAGACAGTGTTTTTTTCATTATTAATATACACAAACTTACTGAACCCCCTCAATTTAACCACAACTAATAACTTCTGCTTTCCAACACTAGAGACACACACACACACACACACACACACACACACACACACACACACACACACACACACACACACACACACACACACACACAGCTTAGCTTTTTAAATAATATCACTCATGAGTTCTGATCTGGTGGGTTTGCCGCCTTCTTGTTTACGTCTGGATTTCACGAATACCAAAGATTAATCTTGGGAATAGGTTTATAATATAACCATTGTTCGGCTATTTACCGTTACAATAAATACAACGTAAAAGAGTTTGTGTGTATTATAGTTGCACTATTTCCTACTTTATGCACAACAATTTCCTTTGGGATAAATAGTTATATCTTATCTTGGTAACTGCTGACGTTTTTTGTGTGTGTGTGTGTGTGTGTGTGTGTGTGTGTGTGTGTGTGGGGAGAGTGGCACTCCAGGCTCCGAGCCGCTGCCCCTCAAACCGCTGATCCCTTTTCATCGCCGCTGGACTTTGACTACTTCAAGGTGCAGACGCCTCGAGAGCAACGACCAAACCAAATGTTTTCACTTTGAAAAAAAAAAAAGTTAAAACATTTGACCGCGTGTGTGTGTTTTGACTAACCGGCTCTTTAGAAGAGGACGACCCCCCGACTGTCTCTCACACACACACACACACACACACACACACGCACACACTCAAACGTGCCACAGTGCCAGTCCAGGAATTCCATTGATATTCCCGGGAATTCTCTTTCTTCTGAGCGCACCTTTTCTCCCCATCTTCTGGTCTCATTTGGTCTAATGAATGTTGACCCCCTCCTCCCTTTGGTGACCTCCCACTGAGAGACACCTGCAGGGAGAGCACTTCAGCACCTTGAGGCACCGGAACGTGTTCATTGCACGAGCAATGGAGGCAACATCCACGCGAGGGCAACTTGTCCCTCGCTTGAATACATACAAATAAATAATACAACTAATACAAATTAGTTCAGCATTTCTCTCCGCTTCGTTTTTTCCAAACACACGCTTTCTATGAAGAGTTTGGACTTGCTCACACACACGATAAACTATACTGCACATCTCCAACTTATGCTGTCGATGGTAGGGGTTGCATTGTGGGTAATATAGGCACTAGGTTTGGACAGAAAAGAAGGATGCATGGAATAAAAAAGCCCATAGACAATCCTTGCAGTTGTATTACATTGCCATCAGTTAACAGTTTAACTTGAAGCTCATATTTGCTCTGAATAATTGGCGCGGTTTGCAGATCTCGAGAGCGTGCGTGCAAACGTTGCCGATCTATTGTGGCTCTTGTCGACGGGGAGGGTTGAATTCCTTCCTTCTGGGAGACATGACAACCCTCCCCGGCCTAGCTGGGCCCGGCCCGGCCTGACGCAGGTCCAAACATGCCCCTCTACCATCCCATCTGCAGCGCTCCACATACATCACTGCCTGGCACCGGGCTTCGTAGCCAAGGGCAACGAGAAATTAGAGAGGGGAGCGGCGGCTGAATACCTGGATAGACTGAGAGGGAGGGAGGGAGGAGACAAAGTTAAAGGACAGCAGGAAAAAGAAAGATCACGCCTGCGGGACATAGGGATGCATTCAGGCCCGGGATAAAAAAAAACTGCAAAAACACAGACAAATCTGTGTGGTCCGAAGTCTTCTTCTTCCTTTTGGGCTCCAGTAAACACAGGGGTGTGACTAGTCTGTTTCCAACAATCGTGGACCTTTTAAAAGACTTTTTTTGAGGGTGTCCAGCAGAACAAACGGTTTTGCAAGGGGCTTTTTCTTTCAAGTTCCCTTCAGCTGCTGAGCTGAGTCTCAATCTGTCTCATCAGGACCGCCGGGTCCAGATCTACAGCTTTCGAGGGATTCCCAAAGCATCGATCCAAACAAGTCAAACAGGAAACCCTCGAGACGTTTTGAGACACATTGCATGGAGAGTCGACATCTGTTTAAACGCTGTCACCAAACTGCTGTAAACCGAGCGGTGACGCCGGCATCGCTGTTTGGATGAGCCTTAAATATTTACCCAGAAGCCTCCGCTGTAGACAAAACAAGATAGCGCTGGATGTCCCGGTGCTTTATCGGTGAGATAGTGGGACGGAGAGGGTTTCGTTTATATATATGTGGAAAAGGTCGGTACGTTTACGCCTGAACTTCACGCCCCGTGACATTACATGGGAAATAATCCGCTACTTAGACAGTTCCAGTTCATCCTGAAAGGTGTTGGATGGAGGTTAAGGCCAGTGAAATTCTTCCACACCATGTTTTAAATCTGAACTGCATCAAAGAAGTACATTCTCTGAAGCTATTTGACTCAAGAATGACCTTTAGCACTTAGCGGTACACTTAGTTTTAAAGTTATGTTATTCTCTGGAAGCCCTCTGAGGCAATTTTTTTATTATTTTGGGCTATACAAATACATTAAATAACATTGTATTTATATGTTAAGCTTATTGGACTCCTGGGTTGTAAACCTTCAGATGTGTTCTTGTTCTTAGCTTCTCTTATATACGTGGTACATTGACCATGACAGACTTGTTGGAATTGCAATTAAATATCATTGTTTGCTTTAAATACATTCAGATTTCACCTTTATTAGAGATAATGAGTCTAGTCTGAATCGCTAGGAGCTGTATTTTGTGCAAAAAGTCACATTGTTTTTTCTTTTTACTTTGAGTTCGCCCCTTACAAAGTATACGTACTGTTGCATGCAGTTGGGACATACTACTTCCTCTTTACATTGAACCTCTGACCCTCTTGTTCATATCTGCATCTGCAGAGCAGAGGATTATGGGTAAGAATAGCCAGAGAAGCGTGCTGCCTGCAAAATGGGACCGGATGCAATTGAACGTCCCGGTGTTTTCAGCAAACTGCATTTGACATACTATTTATTGGGACATACTCAATATTTTGTTGGCATACTAAATAGTATACTAGTGGTATTGGAACACACAGAATGCTTTCTATCTGGACACCTGCAGTTCCGCGTCTTCACCACATGAGGGCGGTCACGACAGGTAAAAAGATGAAAAGAGACCGAGTGGTATTTAGACATCCACAAAATCAAAAAGGCCAGAAAAAAAGACATATTTTTCGAGAGGCCCTCGTTCTGCTTATGAATGAGTTAGATTTAAAAAAAAAAAAAGTTTTGTTTCTAGCCGTATAGTTGGGTCCACAGCTGCAACATGCTCTCTCTTGCTTCTCCGAGACCTCATTGTGCGATCTGATCTTGAGAAGGCAGGTCACAGCAGGTCCCTGCCCTGCCCACATTTCTCCTAAATATCTTCTTCACTCTAAAACCAGACACAGCAGCTGTTCGGTGTTACATGGGGGAGTTAAACTGTGGGCCTTTCTATTGTTTCTGCACCAGGAAAAAAGTAAGAAAAGTGAACTGTTTTGGGGGAAAGAGTAGCTTCTCTGGATTAGCTGCTAGCATTTTAGCTTCCTTATCATGACTGTCGGATGAAAAATGTGCATCCGAAATGTCAGATCTTTTGCTTTGAGGCAATGCACCTTTAGACAACATAAAGGGCTATTCTCTGTTTTTCTTAGCCTACGACAAGAGCATGTTCTCATCCAACAAAGGAGGTTTTAATCCTTTTTTGTGCATAATACAATGTTTAAAAAGTCAAAAATTCAGTTTCTGCAAAACTTTAAATGTATTTTGTTAACTTTTGTTGTTTCCTAAATGCTCTCTGGTTGCCCAAATTATTTCCTTTAATATTTTCTTGCCTAAAAACACAAAGGTTGAGTAACTGTCTCTCCACCTATCCCTCCACCCTCCTCCTCCTCCTCCTCCTCCTCCTCCTCCTCTTCTTCTTCTTCTTCTTCTTCTTCTTCTTCTTCTTCTTCTTCTTCTTCTTCTTCTTCTTCTTCTCTCCTACTGTGTCGTGACAGATGTCTGATATTTCCCGTTGTTCTGACCGGCGGGGGGTCGGTCTGTCTAGGAATGTCATGCACTCCGTGTTGACACCCACAAACAAACACATGTGAACGCACACACACACACACACACACACACACACACACACACACACACACACACACACACACACACACACACACAGATATGTCTATACACGCAACAAAATAAAGATGTTTAATTCCATTTTATATTGCACTATATTGACAATAAAGATGCAAAAGCAAATGTGAAGAAAACACAAGTAATCAATTGTTGTTTTCCAAATAAAGTGAGGTTTTCTTTTCACATGGACAGATAATCTTATTTTATCTAATTTAATTTCCAATTCCTTTCCCACACTATGTACTGACGTAATCCAATATACGTTTGCTAATAAAGGAAAAGAGAGAGAGAACTAAAACGATTATGTTTAACCTGCCTTTTAAAGCCATTAAAGAGAAAACAAATGAATAAATGGCCGAGAAACATATCGAACCAATTAAAGAATCCTGCCATAAGTTCAGAGTCTTGAAGAATCTATAGGAAGCATCATTGAAGCTGTTCCTCAGGCTCGATAAAGACACTGTATGTTCTAAATCAATAAGCAAAGCCTAAAACATCCCTACAAGGAGCACATATAGAATGAGAAAAATAATGAAGACAAACATCTAATTTACAAACAAGCGGTGATCAGATGCCTCCGTGTCACTGAACAATGTGGAAAACGCTCCGACAGAGACCGCAACAGGCACCTCGCTCCGCGGCTGAACATTATCCTCCGGCTGCGTGCTAACGGCTTAGCTGCATACCAGCCGGCGCACCGGCCTGCAGGATTAACTCAGACCTGGCTCCACCTGAGGGACACACACAGCGGCGGGCAGCGCGGTGTAGAGTACACACAGTATTTGTGACGCCTGTATGTACAGTACAAGTTATTAGGATTTGACCCGGGACTCCGATCTGATGGAGAGGGAGGGAGGAAAGAAAGAGGGGGGATGTGGAAAGCGATGAAAGTGAAGTGAAAGACTTACACTACTAAATAGTTTGATTAAAGCTGTATGAAGTCATGTTTTTATACTAACAACGAATCAAATATAAATATTGTGTTTACCAGAGATGTGCTCATGAATTTCTTATAATCCTTCAGCATGAAAAAAAGTACTAAAATGGATCAGATAAAGAACCCAAAGTCGACTAAGACCAAAACAACCGATTACTCGACTAATCGAAGAAGAAGGGGCCAGAATTATTGGTTCAGTCACCAACCAAAGACCCAAAAAACACCCACTGCACTCGACCTGATCAGCACCAAACAGCAGGTGGATAACGTTAGCAGCTGGTGCTAGCATGTAGCTGGTGTTAGCATGTAGCTGGTGTTAGCATCTAGCTGGTGCTAGCATCTAGCTGGTGTCAGCATCTAGCTGGTGTAAGCATCTAGCTGGTGTCAGCATCTAGCTGGTGTCAGCATCTAGCTGGTGTTTAGCATCTGGCTGGTGTTTAGCATCTGGCTGGTGTTAGCATCTAGCTGGTGTTTAGCATCTGGCTGGTGTTTAGCATCTGGCTGGTGTTTAGCATCTAGCTGGTGTTAGCATCTAGCTGGTGTCAGAGTCTAGCTGGTGTTTAGCATCTGGCTGGTGTTAGCATCTAGCTGGTGTTAGCATCTAGCTGGTGTCAGAGTCTAGCTGGTGTTTAGCATCTGGCTGGTGTTAGCATCTAGCTGATGTTTAGCATCTGGCTGGTGTTTAGCATCTGGCTAGTGTTAGCATCTAGCTGGTGTTTAGCAGCTAAAAAGCCAGCTTTTTCCATCAGGAGTTGGTGGAGACCAAAAACAGAGCAAGAAGACAGAGAATATGGATTTGCATTCATCAGGCGGATGCTAACACGACTCCAAACCAATGCTAATGTGGTTTTGTGGCTGCTAGATGGCATCTTTATGAGATAATATATCAGTTATTGTTTTTACAGCTTGTTGTTGCCCCCAAGTCAAAGCCAAATAAGTTCATACAGGTTGGATTTTAGGCACTAAAACAGACTATTCTCATAAAACGTTTGTAGGAAAAATTAAAGCATCTGTCATTTGTCGACAAATCAAATCACAGGTAATCCACGTAATCATTAACCAGGAAGTGTAAAGACCGCGAAAATGGTCGAACAAACAGCCGTCTTGGAAAAATAAAGGAAAAACGTTTTCATAAGATGTCGTACAAACTGTGTCTGAGACGGCTTTGTTATCGGAAACAGGCTGTGAATGCATCCCACCGTCCTCCTAAAAGGTGTTCAGTGTTACAACAACATCTCTCTACTCCCAGCCTCAAAGAGAGAGTCGTAACTCTCGCGCCCACCAGAGGTTCATCCTCAGGAGAGCGTGAACATGCCGCCATCGTTTGAGGCGAAGCGTGAAGGAGGAAACAGCCAGACATCAAATATGTGTCAATAGCTTGTCTTTTACTTTGAAATAACTCCATCCGGACAAGTGTATGAAAGGTAATGTGATATCGCTGTAGACTGAAACAGTAGCAACACACACACACACACAGACAGACACACACACACACACATGCAGAAAAGCAACACTCCATACCACTTTTTCCCATGTGGCTTTCGGGGAAGCCCTGTTTCCTCCTCAGAAGTTTGATTAGACAAACAGGTGCCCAAAGTGAAAGAGAGAGCATTAAAAGTAATGAGAGAGAGAGAGAGAGAGAGAGAAACAGAGAAGAAGAGAGAACCAGATGCAATCCCACACTACGGTCGAATCAGCTTTCTGCCGCTCTGAAGCAGCTCTGATGACTTCATTCATTCGTTCATGGACGACTGCAGACTACACGCTAAGCTGTGTGTTTTAGCATTGTATGTGTGTGTGTGTGTGTGTGTGTGTGTGTGTGTGTGTGTGTGTGTGTTATCGCTTCTCGCCATCGGCCCCTCATGTGAGATGAACAGATCTGGAGGGTCGGTGGAAAGATAGGAGGCCGAGAGACGAAGTGCTATTTCATGTGCAGGCGATCCGATTGGTGGATTTTGCTGTCAATCATCACAACCTGATACTTTATGAGTAAAATACGTTACCATGCACACGTTGTAGACCAAAGCCGCATCAGGTTTCAACCTTTACTGCGATAAATTAATGTTTATTGTATGTGTTTATTCTAACACTTTGGAGAATAAATCACAATCGCATAATCACATAAAGTTAGAAATATAAAGATGGAATAATGTGTCATTACGTAATGAAAAATAAAATGTGGAGGCTGCAGGTGGGACATTACGCTAACGTAGAACGTTGGGAAGACATTTTTGATTCTAGTGCCGGATTTCACAACAAAGCGAGGAAGAGAAGAAGCGTGGAAGAGAGCAAGAGCGCTTGTGAACAAGGCGACTTTGTGTTTGACCTTCAGCGTCCAATTTAAAAAACGATGCAGAGCGAAAGACGAGCGTGACCACGGATACGGCGAGGGGCAATAAAAAGGCGCTGAAGGATGGAAAGACGAGGCCGGTCATCGTGTTTGTGAATTCAGGGGAAGCTGTACGACACGGTTTTAAGCATGAGGGGGAAGGAGAGAGGAAAGAAGGAGACATCTGTAGATCAAGGTCACCCGCTGATCTCAGACAGATTAAAACTCCTCCCCTTCTTCTTCTTCTTCTCTCCAGAAAGAAAGAATGCAAAACAATAAATGTTCCCGCTTTGGAGGACAAATATGTGATGCATTTCGATCCCTGCACCTTCTGCATTGATTTGCTCTCTTTGATCCTTTGTGTTATTTCTTTTCACTTCTCCAGTGGAGCTTTATTGTTTTTCTTTGCTTTTTCTTTGCTTTTTTTTTAAGCAACGCTCTGTTTTTCCTTTGGGCTGTAAAAATTCCCTCTTTTTTTTCTAGAGAGAGAAAGAAGGGAGGGAGGGAGGGAGGACGGCCTGTCTTGTGACTTTTCAGTGTAGGTGGACTTGGCCCACTGGATCACATCACACACACACACACACACACACACACACACACACACACACACACACACACACACACACACACGGCAAGATCATTTAATTTGTTCTCAATAAAAACATTTAAAAAGTATGTACAACTTCATTAGAAAGTAGTTCCTAGACTTGAAAACACGTCCACACCTGCATCAATGATACATCATTTGTCCACTTGCACAGCTGCTGCCTCCTTTCCCATTTGGATTATCTGACAAATAATAACATGAATAAATAGAGTCCGATGTTTAATGCTGAAATTCCAGATGTCTGTCTTTCCCACCAGCACATGAACACAACATAGCAGTTGGCTAAAATGCAAGATACTAAAACATTGGATTATCCCCAAAAGCTCAAAAGCTGATCCCAGAATCAAATCTTGCAAACAGACACAACTTTCCTATCCTGAAAACCAGATTCTATCCCACGTAAATGTCTCCTGGTCGCAAGGAAAGAAAAAAACTCAAAGTGGGAAACGATCAGAAGACGATGAAGCAGATACAGACTGAGACGTAAACATGCTTCACTACGAATCTAAATCTAAATCTAAATCAGCAGGACTTATCTTCACAATGCAAAGATCCGTTTGATGAAAGCAGTCCTGAGAGCTTTCCATGAAAAAAACCCGTAAAGAACTAGAAGTACATTTGAAGCTCGCTGTCGTCCTTGAAGTATTTTCTCTTGAGAAACCGAAACAATTATTTGAGAAATCTTCCGAAAAAGCATAATCTTATTTTAATAAATGCATTTTGCAACTTCAGAATCTCTATGCAAACCTAACCTCTTCGAGTAGATAGTTCACCAAAACTTTTTGGTGAATTACATATATTTTGGTTTAAGTGTCTTAAACTAGCATTCTTTCCACTGACCACCAGGGGCGACTCCTCTGATTGTATAGAAGTCTATGCTTCATGTGTTAAAGCTGCATTCTCTCTCCTGACCACCAGGGTGTGACTCCTCTGGTTGTATAGAAGTCTTCATGTGTTAAAGCTGCATTCTCTCTCCTGACCACCAGGGGAGATTCCTCTGTTGTATAGAAGTCTATGCCCCATGTGTTAAAGCTGCATTCTCTCTACTGACCATCCGAGGGCTACTCCTCTGGTTGTTAAGAAGTCTATGCTTCATGTGTTGAAGCTGCATTCTCTCTCCTGACCACCAGGGAAGACTCCTCTGGTTGTATAGAAGTCTACGCTTCATGTGTTAAAGCTGCATTCTCTCTCCTGACCACCAGGGGGAGACTCCTCTGGTTGTATAGAAGTATATGCTTCATGTGTTAAAGCTGCATTTTCTCTCCTGACCACCAGGGGGCGACTCCTCTGGTTGTATAGAAGTATATGCTTCATGTGTTAAAGCTGCATTCTCTCTCCTGACCACCAGGGGGCGACTCCTCTGGTTGTATAGAAGTATATATAAATGACTACTTCTCTTGATTTATTCCCTCAGTAAACATTGTAAACATGAGTTTATGTCTCAATCTCTAGTTTCAAGTCTTCTTCAATACAGCATGATGTTCATTTAGTAAATTATGGTCATTTAGAGTCAAACAGACCATAAAGCAGGGGATGCTTTAGGGGCGGGGCTATAAGCTGATTGACAGGTCGCTACCACAGCGTTTTCAAATGTGCTCAAAGTTCTGCGCTCCACCCTCTTGTGCAGTAAGTAAGACACATGGGATGCATGTGTCCCATACGTTCACAGACTTCTTCTGAATCTTAATCTGTAGAAGGAGCTCTGCTTTAATCCTGATATTCCTGTTAAAGAAGTGACCGCTGCTTAACCCTCCACATCAGAAGATCACAGATTCCTGACTTCCATAACCCCGAGGAGCTTTTAAGGAACCTTAAGTCCCTCACACACCGGCCGAAGCTCGTGGTCATGCGTAAGTAACAAAGTAAAAATATGTGTAACCTGCACGGTGGTCTGGTTAGTGATGAGAGCGAAAGTATAATAAGAAACGTAGATGGATGGATGGATGATGGGGGTGACACGGTGACCTTTAAAGCCTCAAACCCAAACAGCGAGGGAGGAGGAAAATAAAGAAGTCTTTAACAAACACGGCGTGTTTACCCTCCTCTTACCGCTGGGGGGTGATGGGGTTAAGAGGGAGAAAAAGATGTCTTGTGCAAAGAGATTAAATGAGATTATGACCCCAGTGGGAAGAAAACACCAAGCAGGACGAGGATTAAACATTTAAACAGAAAGTTTGACTTCTGCTACTACTGCTGATACAAATACTGCTAATACTGCTGATACAAATACTGCTAATACTGCTGATACAAATACTGCTAATACTGCTGATACAAATACTGCTACTACTGCTGATACAAATACTGCTAATACTGCTGATACAAATACTGCTGATACAAATACTGCTACTACTGTGCTGATACAAATACTGCTAATACTGCTGATACAAATACTGCTAATACGGCTGATACAAATACTGCTGATACAAATACTGCTAATACTGCTGATATAAATACTGCTACTACTGCTGATACAAATACTGCTAATACGGCTGATACAAATACTGCTGATATAAATACTGCTAATACTGCTGATACAAATACTGCTACTACTGCTGCTACAAATACTGCTACTGCTGCTGGCCCAGTAGGTACTACTACTACTGATACAAATACTGCTACTGCTGCTGATCAGAGGTGTCAAAAGTATTCACATTCATTACTCAAGTAGAAGTATAGACACTAGGGTTTAAAAATACTTCTGTAAAAGTTGAAGTATCAACTCAAGCTTTTTACTTAAGTAAAAGTGTAAAAGTACTGGTTTAAAAACTACTTAAAAGTATAAAAGTAAAAGTAATGTAAGGGGAATGTTTTTCTTCCATTAAGGACAAACTCTTAAGCCGCGTCTCAGGGGCCTATAGTGCACTACCCCACCTCCCCCAAAACAATCATTTTTATAAAGGCCATAATGACTATAATGTTTTAAAATGTTATGTTGAAAATGTGGGATGCATTAGGCTACCCGTTTCAGCTGCATACATGCCCATTTAAAATGATCACATTTTATTACAATGCAAATACATTAAAGTACCATATGTGTACTACTGAGCATTAACATGCGTTTCATGGAGCGGAAGACATGATAACTAGTTGCCTATAAGTATTGTCATAGTGCAAAATAGGCGGCGGCGGCGACTCCGACACAAACACTTAAAGCTGTGGTTCTCAAACTTTTCCTGTAAATAACATAATTGTGTGACTCATCTGTGCTTTTATAAATAACAGAAAAAAGAAAATTGCAATCACTTTCAAGTAAATCAGATTGCCCCATCAGACAATGTTTTGTGTAAGTTCTATCTGTGCAAAAAAATACTCAGAATTAGTTACTACTAACAATAAGCTTTTAATTTTTTTTGCCAAACAAAACAGAATGAGTGCAGATATGTGAGCCATCACGTGTATTAGTATTAGTGGCTGCAGTGACCTGCTTTCCTCGACACATATGTTATAAACGGGGTTGTAGATTTGATACGGCCTCTCTCAATTCATGCTCAATATTGAGCTTAGATCTGTTTTTTTATTTTGAGAAACGCAACAGCAGGAAAAGACGAGCTCACGGAGCTCACGCCGTCGCGTCAAATCACGCATGCGCAAGCGTAACCTGTTAACGGCGTACCGTAACCATTTACCCGAAAGTACAGGCATTTGTCCATGTATTTATTACTGACTTAGTTTTATATCCGTGTACTTTGTACTTTTATAATATGTGAAGCCAGCAGCTCATTGTTGGTAGAAGACACGAGCACCGTGGCTCGTTTCACCTGGAGCAGGAGAGCTGCTCCGGGTTCAGAGAGCTGCTGTTGCATCTTCACCCTGGGAGCGTTTAAAACGCAGATATAGCGGTCTACTTTTCACGCGACATATTGTTCGACGCGCTCTGTCCGCTGGTGTGTGTGTGTGTGTGTGTGTGTGTGTGTGTGTGCTCAGCGCTCACCTGTGTGCGCGCACGTATCTGCGCGCAACGGGGCGGAGAGGTTTTTTGTGTGTGTGTTTTTGAACGATGACAAGCCGGAGTGAAAACAAACCAAAATGAAATAGTAATGAGGCTATTTTTAAAATGTAGGGAGTACAAAGTACAGATATTTGCGTGAAAATGTAAGGAGTAGAAGTAAAAAGTCGTCTGAAAAATAAATACTCCAGTAAAGTAGAGATACCCAACATTTCTACTTAAGTAAGGTAACGAAGTACTTGTACTTCGTTACTTGACACCTCTGCTGCTGATACAAATACTGCTATTACTGCTGATACAAATACTGCTAATACTGCTGATATAAATACTGCTATTACTGCTGATACAAATACTGCTAATACTGCTGATATAAATACTGCTACTACTGCTGATACAAATACTGCTACTACTACTGATACAAATACTGCTACTACTACTGATACACATACTGCTACTACTGCTGGCCCTGTAGGTACTACTGCTGATACACATACTGCTACTACTACTGATACACATACTGCTACTACTGCTGGCCCTGTAGGTACTACTGCTGATACAAATACTGCTGATACAAATACTGCTAATACTGCTGATACAAATACTGCTAATACTGCTGATATAAATACTGCTACTACTGCTGATACAAATACTGCTACTACTGCTGATATAAATACTGCTAATACTGCTGATACAAATACTGCTACTGCTGCTGGCCCAGTAGGTGCTACTACTACTGATACAGATACTGCTACTACTGCTGGCCCAGGTACTACTACTGCTTATATAAATACTGCTACTACTGCTGGCCCAGTAGGTACTACTACTACCGATACAAATACTTATATCACTGCTGGCCCTGGAGGTAGGTACCAGAGGCAGGTACTAGCGTACTACTGCCTCTGAGAATACTAATACTCCTCCTGCCCCTACTGAGAGAACTATTGCTAATGCTGTTACTCTAAATACTACAGCAACATCTCCAAATACTACTTCCTAACTATATTCCTACTACTACTACTACTACTACTACTACTACTACTAGACCTATAGGCTACTGCAGTGTTTACTGCTACTGCTAGCGTTAAAACAAGTGGTACTATTGCAACTCCTTTTACTACTACTTAGTGTATCTCCTACAACTGCTGCTACTACTAGTAGTACTTCTACATACTTCATCTAGTACTGCTTGCTTGCTTGAATGCAGAGGAGGGAGTGAAAGTACTGGATAGAAGTAATTAGCTGTGTAAACATTGACTTTTTGGTCCACCTGTTAATCCTAATGGCATCTTCAGCTCATTGACACCACAGTGTGAGGAAACACACAGACGAGTACACACAAAGTACTCCTTTATAATGTGTGAATATATAAAGGCAGTAAATAGGTCTGCTGCTTGTTTAAGGAGCCCTCCTCTCGGGGAAGGTGAGATAAAGATGGAATCTGCCTTCCAGGACGAACACAACGGGATGGGGAGAGACACAGATACAGATACAGCTGCGTTTTCCAAAAGAAAC